>NC_141545.1:9440639-9740639 GCF_021556685.1 Rattus norvegicus
GCCATTCTAATATCAAATAAAATCAATTTTCAACTAAAAGTCATCAAAAAAGATAAGGAAGGACACTTCATATTCATCAAAGGAAAAATCCACCAAGATGAACTCTCAATCCTAAATATCTATGCCCCAAATACAAGGGCACCTACATACGTAAAAGAAACCTTACTAAAGCTTAAAACACACATTGCACCTCACACAATAATAGTGGGAGATTTCAACACCCCACTCTCATCAATGGACAGATCATGGAAACAGAAATTAAACAGTGATGTAGACAGACTAAGAGAAGTCATGAGCCAAATGGACTTAACGGATATTTATAGAACATTCTATCCTAAAGCAAAAGGATATACCTTCTTCTCAGCTCCTCATGGTACTTTCTCCAAAATTGACCATATAATTGGTCAAAAAACGGGCCTCAACAGGTACAGAAAGATAGAAATAATCCCATGCGTGCTATCGGACCACCACGGCCTAAAACTGGTCTTCAATAACAATAAGGGAAGAATGCCCACATATACGGGGAAATTGAACAATGCTCTACTCAATGATAACCTGGTCAAGGAAGAAATAAAGAAAGAAATTAAAAACTTTTTAGAATTTAATGAAAATGAAGATACAACATACTCAAACTTAGGGGACACAATGAAAGCTGTGCTAAGAGGAAAACTCATAGCGCTGAGTGCCTGCAGAAAGAAACAGGAAAGAGCATATGTCAGCAGCTTGACAGCACACCTAAAAGCTCTAGAACAAAAAGAGGCAAATACACCCAGGAGGAGTAGAAGGCAGGAAATAATCAAACTCAGAGCTGAAATCAACCAGGTAGAAACAAAAAGGACCATAGAAAGAATCTACAGAACCAAAAGTTGGTTCTTTGAGAAAATCAACAAGATAGATAAACCCTTAGCCAGACTAACGAGAGGACACAGAGAGTGTGTCCAAATTAACAAAATCAGAAATGAAAAGGGAGACATAACTACAGATTCGGAGGAAATTCAAAAAATCATCAGATCTTACTATAAAAACCTATACTCAACAAAATTTGAAAATCTTCAGGAAATGGACAATTTCCTAGACAGATACCAGGTATCGAGGTTAAATCAGGAACAGATAAACCAGTTAAACAACCCCATAACTCCTAAGGAAATAGAAGCAGTCATTAAAGGTCTCCCAACCAAAAAGAGCCCAGGTCCAGACGGGTTTAGTGCAGAATTCTATCAAACCTTCATAGAAGACCTCATACCAATATTATCCAAACTATTCCACAAAATTGAAACAGATGGAGCCCTACCGAATTCCTTCTACGAAGCCACAATTACTCTTATACCTAAACCACACAAAGACACAACAAAGAAAGAGAACTTCAGACCAATTTCCCTTATGAATATCGACGCAAAAATACTCAATAAAATTCTGGCAAACCGAATTCAAGAGCACATCAAAACAATCATCCACCATGATCAAGTAGGCTTCATCCCAGGCATGCAGGGATGGTTTAATATACGGAAAACCATCAACGTGATCCATCATATAAACAAACTGAAAGAACAGAACCACATGATCATTTCATTAGATGCTGAGAAAGCATTTGACAAAATTCAACACCCCTTCATGATAAAAGTCCTGGAAAGAATAGGAATTCAAGGCCCATACCTAAACATAGTAAAAGCCATATACAGCAAACCAGTTGCTAACATTAAACTAAATGGAGAGAAACTTGAAGCAATCCCACTAAAATCAGGTACTAGACAAGGCTGCCCACTCTCTCCCTACTTATTCAATATAGTTCTTGAAGTTCTAGCCAGAGCAATCAGACAACAAAAGGAGATCAAAGGGATACAGATCGGAAAAGAAGAGGTCAAAATATCACTATTTGGAGATGACATGATAGTATATTTAAGTGATCCCAAAAGTTCCACCAGAGAACTACTAAAGCTGATAAACAACTTCAGCAAAGTGGCTGGGTATAAAATTAACTCAAATAAATCAGTTGCCTTCCTCTATACAAAAGAGAAACAAGCCGAGAAAGAAATTAGGGAAACGACACCCTTCATAATAGACCCAAATAATATAAAGTACCTCGGAGTGACTTTAACCAAGCAAGTAAAAGATCTGTACAATAAGAACTTCAAGACACTGAGGAAAGAAATTGAAGAAGACCTCAGAAGATGGAAAGATCTCCCATGCTCATGGATTGGCAGGATTAATATAGTAAAAATGGCCATTTTACCAAAAGCAATCTACAGATTCAATGCAATCCCCATCAAAATACCAATCCAATTCTTCAAAGAGTTAGACAGAACAATTTGCAAATTCATCTGGAAGAACAAAAAACCCAGGATAGCTAAAATTATCCTCAACAATAAAAGGACTTCAGGGGGAATCACTATCCCTGAACTCAAGCAGTATTACAGAGCAATAGTGATAAAAACTGCATGGTATTGGTACAGAGACAGACAGATAGACCAATGGAATAGAATTGAAGACCCAGAAATGAACCCACACACCTATGGTCACTTGATTTTTGACAAAGGAGCCAAAACCATCCAATGGAAAAAAGATAGCATTTTCAGCAAATGGTGCTGGTTCAACTGGAGGTCAACATGTAGAAGAATGCAGATCGATCCATGCTTATCACCCTGTACAAAGCTTAAGTCCAAGTGGATCAAGGACCTCCACATCAAACCAGACACACTCAAACTAATAGAAGAAAAACTAGGGAAGCATCTGGAACACATGGGCACTGGATAAAATTTCCTGAACAAAACACAAATGGCTTATGCTCTAAGATCAAGAATCGACAAATGGGATCTCATAAAACTGCAAAGCTTCTGTAAGGCAAAGGACACTGTGGTTAGGACAAAACGGCAACCAACAGATTGGGAAAAGATCTTTACCAATCCTACAACAGATAGAGGCCTTATATCCAAAATATACAAAGAACTCTATTAGTTAGACCGCAGGGAAACAAATAACCCTATTAAAAAATGGGGTTCAGAGCTAAACAAAGAATTCACAGCTGAGGAATGCCGAATGGCTGAGAAACACCTAAAGAAATGTTCAACATCTTTAGTCATAAGGGAAATGCAAATCAAAACAACCCTGAGATTTCACCTCACACCAGTGCGATTGGCTAAGATCAAAAACTCAGGTGACAGCAGATGCTGGCGAGGATGTGGAGAAAGAGGAACACTCCTCCATTGTTGGTGGGGTTGCAGACTGGTAAAACCATTCTGGAAATCAGTCTGGAGGTTCCTCAGAAAATTGGACATAGAACTGCCTGAGGATCCAGCTATACCTCTCTTGGGCATATACCCAAAAGATGCCCCAACATATAAAAGAGACACGTGCTCCACTATGTTCATCGCAGCCTTATTTATAATAGCCAGAAACTGGAAAGAACCCAGATGCCCTTCAACAGAGGAATGGATACAGAAAATGTGGTACATCTACACAATGGAATATTACTCAGCTATCAAAAACAACGAGTTTATGAAATTCGTAGGCAAATGGTTGGAACTGGAAAATATCATCCTGAGTGAGCTAACCCAATCACAGAAAGACATACATGGTATGCACTCATTGATAAGTGGCTATGAGCCCAAATGCTTGAATTACCCTAGATCCCTAGAACAAACGAAACTCAAGACGGATGATCAAAATGTGAATGCTTCACTCCTTCCTTAAATGAGGAAAAAGAATACCCTTGGCAGGGAAGGGAGAGGCAAAGATTAAAACAGAGACTGAAGGAACACCCATTCAGAGCCTGCCCCACATGTGGCCCATACATATACAGCCACCCAATTAGACAAGATGGATGAAGCAAAGAAGTGCAGACCGACAGGAGCCGGATGTAGATCGCTCCTGAGAGACACAGCCAGAATACAGCAAATATAGAGGCGAATGCCAGCAGCAAACCACTGAACTGAGACTAGGTCCCCTATTGAAGGAATCAGAGAAAGAACTGGAAGAGCTTGAAGGGGCTCGAGACCCCAAAAGTACAACAATGCCAAGCAACCAGAGCTTCCAGGGACTAAGCCACTACCTAAAGACTATACATGGACTGACCCTGGACTCTGACCCCATAGGTAGCAATGCATATCCTAGTAAGAGCACCAGTTGAAGGGGAAGCCCTGGGTCCTGCTAAGACTGAACCCCCATTGAACTAGTCTATGGGGGGAGGGCGGCAATGGGGGGAGGGTTGGGAGGGGAACACCCATAAGGAAGGGGAGGGGGGAGGGGGATGTTTGCCCGGATACCGGGAAAGGGAATAACACTCGAAATGTATATAAGAAATACTCAAGTTAATAAAAAAAAATAAAATAAATGAAAAAAAAGATTAAATGTCAGAAAATATTTCAGAGCCCTACATTTAAAAGACTAAATGGAACATCAATGGACACAATTCCCCAGTAAAAAGACATAGACTAACAGGCTGCATATGTATACAGGTCCCAGCATTTTATTGCATATAGGAAATATACCTCAGTGACACTTTTGTTAGAAAATATTTTCCAAGCAAATGGTTCCAAAAAACAAGCCACTCTAATATCAAATAAAATCGACTGTCAATCAAAAGCTATTAAAAAGATAAAGAAGGACACTTCATCCTAATCAAAGGAAAAGTCTACCAAGATGAACTCTCAATTCTGAACACCTATGCTCCAAATGCAGGGGCACCCACATTCATTAAAATCTTTATTAAAGCTGAAAGAACACAATGCACCTCACACAATCATAGTGGGAGATGTCAACACCCCACTCTCAGTAATGGACAGATAAGGGAAACAGAAACTAAATAGAGACCCAGTAAAACTAACGGAAGTTATGAACCAAATGGATTTAATAGATATCTATAGAACATTTCATCCTAAAACAAAACAATATACCTTCTTCTCAGCACCTCATGGTACCTTCTCCCAAATTGACCATACAATTGGTCACCAAACAGGCCTTGACAGATACAAGAAGGCTGAAATAACCTCATGCATCCTGTCAGATCACCATGGACTAAGGCTGGTCTTCAACCTTTTTATCTTTTCTGATAGCTTTTGGTTGAAATTCGATTTTATTTGATATTAGAGTGGCTTGTTTCTTGGGACCGTTTGCTTGGAAAATATTTTCTAGCAATAGTGTCTAATTTTGTCACTGAGGTATATTACCTTCAACAAAACAACAAAAGCCCACATATACATGGAATCAGAACAATGCTCTACTCAATGATAACTTGGTCAATGAAGAAATAAAGAAATCAAAGACTTTAGAATTTAAAGAAAATGAAGGCATAGCATAGCAAACATATGGGGCACAATGAAGGCAGTGCTAAGAGGAAAATCATAGCTCTGAGTGCTTCCAAAAAGAAACTGGAGAGAGCATACACTAGCAGCTTGAAGCACACATGAAAGCTCTGGAATAAAAGGAAGAAAATACACTCAAGAAGAGTAAACAGTAGGAAATAATCAAGCTCACAGCTGAAGTCAACCAAGTTGAAACAGAAAGAACTATTCAAAGAATCAACAAAATCAGGAACTGGTTCTTTGAGAAAAATCAGTAAGATAGAGAAACCCTTAGCCAGACTAACCAGAAGGCACAGAGTTTCTAAATTAACAAAATCAGAAATGAAAAGGGAGAGACAGACACCCGCGGATCCCGGCCTGCAGCAGCTCTCTGCTCCCAGACCCCGTGGGAAAGAGACCTCACCGCCTGGTCAGGTGGGCACTCCTGAGGCTGCAGAGCGGAAGAGACCACCAACACTGCCCACCCCTGCCCACATCCCTGGCCCAAGAGGAAACTGTTTAACGCCTCTGGGCTCCCGTGGGGGAGGGCCCAGGAGCGGCAGGACCCCTGCCTGAGACACCTACGGAACCTGAAGGAAACAGACCGGATAAACAGTTCTCTGCACCCAAATCCCGTGGGAGGGAGAGCTAAACCTTCAGAGAGGCAGACAAGCCTGGGAAACCAGAAGAGACTGCTCTCTGCACACACATCTCGGACGCCAGAGGAAAACACCAAAGGCCATCTGGAACCCTGGTGCACTGAAGCTCCCAGAAGGAGCAGCACAGGTCTTCCTGGTTGCTGCCGCCGCAGAGAGCCTGTGGGCAGCACCCCACGAGCGAACTTGAGCCTCGGGACCACAGGTAAGACCAACTTGTATGCTGCAAGTGACCTGCCAGGTGAACTCAAGACACAGGCCCACAGGAACAGCTGAAGACCTGTACAGAGGAAAAACTACACGCACGAAAGCAGAACACTCTGTCCCCATAACTGGCTGAAAGAAAACAGGAAAACAGGTCTACAGCACTCCTGACACACAGGCTTATAGGACAGTCTAGCCACGGTCAGAAATAGAAGAACAAAGTAAAACCAGAGATAATCTGATGGCAAGAGGCAAGCGCAGGAACCCAAGCAACAGAAACCAAGACTACATGGTATCATCGGAGCCCAATTCTCCCACCAAAACAAACATGGAATGTCCAAACACACCAGAAAAGCAAGATCTAGTTTCAAAATCATATTTGATCATGATGCTGGAGGACTTCAAGAAAGACATGAAGAACTCCCTTAGAGAAACACAGGAAAACATTAATAAACAAGTAGAAGCCTACAGAGAGGAATCGCAAAAATGCCTGAAAGAATTCCAGGAAAACATAAATAAACAAGTAGAAGCACATAGAGAGGAGACACAAAAATCCCTGAAAGAATATCAGGAAATCATAAATAAACAAGTAGAAGCCCATAGAGAGGAGTCACAAAAATCCCTGAAAGAATTCTAGGAAAACACAATCAAACAGTTGAAGGAATTAAAAATGGAAATAGAAGCAATCAAGAAAGAACACATGGAAACAACCCTGGATATAGAAAACCAAAAGAAGAGACAAGGAGCTGTAGATACAAGCTTCACCAACAGAATACAAGAGATGGAAGAGAGAATCTCAGGAGCAGAAGATTCCATAGAAATCATTGACTCAACTGTCAAAGATAATGTAAAGCAGAAAAAGCTACTGGTCCAAAACATACAGGAAATCCAGGACTCAATGAGAAGATCAAACCTAAGGATAATAGGTATAGAAGAGAGTGAAGACTCCCAGCTCAAAGGACCAGTAAATATCTTCAACAAAATCATAGAAGAAAACTTCCCTAACCTAAAAAAAGAGATACCCATAGGCATACAAGAAGCCTACAGAACTCCAAATAGATTGGACCAGAAAAGAAACACCTCCTGTCACATAATAGTCAAAACACCAAACGCACAAAATAAAGAAAGAATATTAAAAGCAGTAAGGGAAAAAGGTCAAGCAACATATAAAGGCAGACCTATCAGAATCACACCAGACTTCTCGCCAGAAACTATGAAGGCCAGAAGATCCTGGACTGATGTCATACAGACCCTAAGAGAACACAAATGCCAGCCCAGGTTACGGTATCCTGCAAAACTCTCAATTAACATAGGTGGAGAAACCAAGATATTCCATGACAAAACCAAATTTACACAATATCTTTCTACAAATCCAGCACTACAAAGGATAATAAATGGTAAAGCCCAACATAAGGAGGCAAGCTATACCCTAGAAGAAGCAAGAAACTAATCGTCTTGGCAACAAAACAAAGAGAATGAAAGCACACAAACATAACCTCACATCCAAATATGAATATAACGGGAAGCAATAATCACTATTCCTTAATATCTCTCAATATCAATGGCTTCAACTCCCCAATAAAAAGACATAGATTAACAAACTGGATACGCAACGAGGACCCTGCATTCTGCTGCCTATAGGAAACACACCTCAGAGACAAAGACAGACATTACCTCAGAGTGAAAGGCTGGAAAACAATTTTCCAAGCAGATGGTCAGAAGAAGCAAGCTGGAGTAGCCATTCTAATATCAAATAAAATCAATTTTCAACTAAAAGTCATCAAAAAAGATAAGGAAGGACACTTCATATTCATCAAAGGAAAAATCCACCAAGATGAACTCTCAATCCTAAATATCTATGCCCCAAATACAAGGGCACCTACATACGTAAAAGAAACCTTACTAAAGCTTAAAACACACATTGCACCTCACACAATAATAGTGGGAGATTTCAACACCCCACTCTCATCAATGGACAGATCATGGAAACAGAAATTAAACAGAGACGTAGACAGACTAAGAGAAGTCATGAGCCAAATGGACTTAACGGATATTTATAGAACATTCTATCCTAAAGCAAAAGGATATACCTTCTTCTCAGCTCCTCATGGTACTTTCTCCAAAATTGACCATATAATTGGTCAAAAAACGGGCCTCAACAGGTACAGAAAGATAGAAATAATCCCATGCGTGCTATCGGACCACCACGGCCTAAAACTGGTCTTCAATAACAATAAGGGAAGAATGCCCACATATACGTGGAAATTGAACAATGCTCTACTCAATGATAACCTGGTCAAGGAAGAAATAAAGAAAGAAATTAAAAACTTTTTAGAATTTAATGAAAATGAAGGTACAACATACCCAAACTTATGGGACACAATGAAAGCTGTGCTAAGAGGAAAACTCATAGCGCTGAGTGCCTGCAGAAAGAAACAGGAAAGAGCATATGTCAGCAGCTTGACAGCACACCTAAAAGCTCTAGAACAAAAAGAAGCAAATACACCCAGGAGGAGTAGAAGGCAGGAAATAATCAAACTCAGAGCTGAAATCAACCAAGTAGAAACAAAAAGGACCATAGAAAGAATCAACAGAACCAAAAGTTGGTTCTTTGAGAAAATCAACAAGATAGATAAACCCTTAGCCAGACTAATGAGAGGACACAGAGAGTGCGTCCAAATTAACAAAATCAGAAATGAAAAGGGAGACATCACAACAGATTCAGAGGAAATTAAAAAAATCATCAGATCTTACTATAAAAACCTATATTCAACAAAACTTGAAAATCTTCAGGAAATGGACAATTTCCTAGACAGATACCAGGTACTGAAGTTAAATCAGGAGCAGATAAACCAGTTAAACAACCCCATAACTCCTAAGGAAATAGAAGCAGTCATTAAAGGTCTCCCAACCAAAAAGAGCCCAGGTCCAGACGGGTTTAGTGCAGAATTCTATCAAACCTTCATAGAAGACCTCATACCAATATTATCCAAACTATTCCACAAAATTGAAACAGATGGATTACTACCGAATACCTTCTACGAAGCCACAATTACTCTTATACCTAAACCACACAAAGACACAACAAAGAAAGAGAACTTCAGACCAATTTCCCTTATGAATATCGACGCAAAAATACTCAACAAAATTCTGGCAAACCGAATCCAAGAGCACATCAAAACAATCATCCACCATGATCAAGTAGGCTTCATCCCAGGCATGCAGGGATGGTTTAATATACGGAAAACCATCAATGTGATCCAGTATATGAACAAACTGAAAGAACAAAACCACATGATCATTTCATTAGATGCTGAGAAAGAATTTGACAAAATTCAACACCCCTTCATGATAAAAGTCCTGGAAAGAATAGGAATTCAAGGCCCATACCTGAACATAGTAAAAGCCATATACAACAAACCAGTTGCTAACATTAAACTAAATGGAGAGAAACTTGAAGCAATCCCACTAAAATCAGGGACTAGACAAGGCTGCCCCCTCTCTCCCTACTTATTCAATATAGTTCTTGAAGTTCTAGCCAGACAATCAGACAACAAAAGGAGGTCAAGGGGATACAGATCGGAAAAGAAGAATTCAAAGTATCACTATTTGCAGATGATATGATAGTATATTGAAGTGATCCCAAAAGTTCCACCAGAGAACTACTAAAGCTGATAAACAACTTCAGCAAAGTGGCTGGGTATAAAATTAACTCAAATAAATCAGTTGCCTTCCTCTATACAAAAGAGAAACAAGCCGAGAAAGAAATTAGGGAAACGACACCCTTCATAATAAACCCAAATAATATAAAGTACCTCGGTGTGACTTTAACAAAGCAAGTAAAAGATCTGTACAATAAGAACTTCAAGACACTGAAGAAGGAAATTGAAGAAGACCTCAGAAGATGGAAAGATCTCCCATGCTCATGGATTGGCAGGATTAATATAGTAAAAATGGCCATTTTACCAAAAGCAATCTACAGATTCAATGGAATCCCCATAAAATACCAATCCAATTCTTCAAAGAGTTAGACAGAACAATTTGCAAATTCATCTGGAATAACAAAAAACCCAGGATAGCTAAAGCTATCCTCAACAATAAAAGGACTTCAGGGGGAATCACTATCCCTGAACTCAAGCAGTATTACAGAGCAATAGTGATAAAAACTGCATGGTATTGGTACAGAGACAGACAGATAGACCAATGGAATAGAACTGAAGACCGAGAAATGAACCCACACACCTATGGTCACTTGATTTTTGACAAAGGAGCCAAAACCATCCAATGGAAAAAAGATAGCATTTTCAGCAAATGGTGCTGGTTCAACTGGAGGGCAACATGTAGAAGAATGCAGATCGATCCATGCTTATCACCCTGTACAAAGCTTAAGTCCAAGTGGATCAAGGACCTCCACATCAAACCAGACACACTCAAACTAATAGAAGAAAAACTAGGGAAGCATCTGGAACACATGGGCACTGGAAAGGTTTCCTAAACAAAACACCAATGGCTTACGCTCTAAGATCATGAATCGACAAATGCGATCTCATAAAACTGCAAAGCTTCTGTAAGGCAAAGGACACTGTGGTTAGGACAAAACGGCAACCAACAGATTGGGAAAAGATCTTTACCAATCCTACAACAGATAGAGGCCTTATATCCAAAATATACAAAGAACTCAATTAGTTAGACCGCAGGGAAACAAATAACCCTATTAAAAAATGGGGTTCAGAGCTAAACAAAGAATTCACAGCTGAGGAATGCCGAATGGCTGAGAAACACCTAAAGAAATGTTCAACATCTTTAGTCATAAGAGAAATGCAAATCAAAACAACCCTGAGATTTCACCTCACACCAGTGAGAATGGCTAAGATCAAAAACTCAGGGGCCAACAGATGCTGGCGAGGATGTGGAGAAAGAGGAACACTCCTCCATTGTTGCTGGGATTGCATACTGGTACAACCATTCTGGAAATCAGTCTGGAGGATCCTCAGAAAATTGGACATTGAACTGCCTGAGGATCCAGCTATACCTCTCTTGGGCATATACCCAAAAGGTGCCCCAACATATAAAAAAGACACGTGCTCCACTATGTTCATCGCAGCCTTATTTATAATAGCCAGAAGCTGGAAAGAACCCAGATGCCCTTCAACAGAGGAATGGATACAGAAAATGTGGTTCATCTACACAATGGAATATTACTCAGCTATCAAAAACAACGAGTTTATGAAATTCGTAGGCAAATGATTGGAACTGGAAAATATCCTGAGTGAGCTAACCCAATCACAGAAAGACATACATGGTATGCACTCATTGATAAGTGGCTATTATCCCAAATGCTTGAATTACCCTAGATGCCTAGAACAAATGAAACTCAAGACGGATGATCCAAATGTGAATGCTTCACTCCTTCTTTAAAAGGGGAACAAGAATACCCTTGGCAGGGAAGAGAGAGGCAAAGATTAAAACAGAGACTGAAGGAACACCCATTCAGAGCCTGCCCCACATGTGGCCCATACATATACAGCCACCCAATTAGACAAGATGGATGAAGCAAAGAAGTGCAGACCGACAGGAGCTGGATGTAGATCGCTCCTGAGAGACACAGCCAGAATACAGCAAATACAGTGGCGAATGCCAGCAGCAAACCACTGAACTGAGAATAGGACCCCCGTTGAAGGAATCAGAGAAAGAACTGGAAGAGCTTGATGGGGCTGGAGACCCCATATGTACAACAATGCCAAGCAACCAGAGCTTCCAGGGACTAAGCCACTACCTAAAGACTATACATGGACTGACCCTGGACTCTGACCTCATAGGTAGCAATGAATATCCTAGTAAGAGCACCAGTGTAAGGGGAAGTCCTGGGTCCTGCTAAAACTGAACCCCCAGTGAACTAGACTGGTGGGGGGAGGGCGGCAATGGGGGGAGGGTTGGGAGGGGAACACCCATAAGGAAGGGGAGGGGGGAGGGGGATGTTTGCCCGGATACCGGGAAAGGGAATAACACTCGAAATGTATATAAGAATTACTCAAGTTAATAAAAAAAAAGAAAAAAAAAGAAAAGGGAGAGATAACAGCAGAAATGGAGGAAATTAAAAAAAAAAACCCACCAGATCATAGTACAAAATCCTATATTCAACAAAACTAGAAAATCTGGATGAAATGAATATTTTCTTGGCAGATACCAGGTACCAGAGTTAAATTAAGATAAGATAAACCATCCAAACAGTCCCATAATTCCTAAAGAGAGAAAATGTCATTAAATCTTATGAAAATGATGGAATCCTTTAAAGAAGAAATGAATGGATTCCTAAATGAAATACAGGAGAACACAATCAAACAGGTGAAGAAAGTAAAGAAAACTGTTCAAACATGAAAATGGAAATAGAAGCAATAAAGAAAACACAAACTTAGTGAAACTGGAGATGGAAAACTGAGGTAAAAGAATAGGAGCTACAGAAACAGTCGTTATCAACAGAATGAATATAAGAGATGAGAGAAGAGAATCTCAGGCTTAGAAAATACAACAGAAGAAACCCATATATGGGGTAAAAATTAGCCCTAAAATGTTCCTGATATAAAACTTCCAGAAAGTTTGAGAAACTGTGAAAATACCAAATCTAAGAATGATAGGGATAGAAAGAGAAGGTTCCTAGCTCCAAGTCCCAGAATTTTTTTCAACAAAATTGTAGAATGAAATTCCCCCAACCTAAAGAAAGAAATGTCTATAAACACACAAGATCCTTACAGAAAATCAATTAGGTTGGACAAAAAAAAAGTCTCGTACCATATAATAATTAAAACACTAAATTTGTAGAATAAAGAAAGAATATTAAAAAGGGGCAAGGAGAAAGCCTAAGTAACATACAAAGGCACCTATAAGAGTTACACCCGACTTCTCAAAATAGACTCTAAAATCCATATGAGCCTGGACAGATGTCTTGCAGTCCCTAAAAGACCATAGATGCCAGCCCAGACTATTATACACAATCATCATAATGTAGAAAACATTATGTGACAAAACTAAATTTAAATGCTACCCATGCACAAATTTAGCCCTACAGAACATACCAGAATGCCAATGCCAACTAAAGGAGTTTAACTACACCCAAGAAAAAAAAAAACAGGAAGCAAGTAACTCCACATCAGAAAAACTAAAAGAAGAAAACACACACACACATACACACACACACACACACACACAGACACACAGACACACAGACACACAGACACACACACACAGACACACACACACAGACACACACACACAGACACACAGACACACAGACACACAGACACACACACACAGAGACACACACACACACAGACACACAGACACACAGACACACAGACACACACACACAGACACACACACACAGACACACACACACAGACACACAGACACACAGACACACAGACACACACACACAGAGACACACACACACACACACACACACAGACACACAGACACACCACACAAGCATCCACACAGGCAGAAACATTCATGCACTACAACTACTAATATCAAAATAAAGGGAATTGACAATCATTGGTCATTAATATCTCTGAACATCTATGAACTCACTTCCTCAGTAAAAAGACACAAGGTAAAAGAATGGATTTGAAAATAGGTTCTACCATCCTGTTGCATACAAAAAACTCATTTTAGCAGCAAAGATAGACATTACATCAGAGTAAAGGGCTGGAAAAAGTTTTTGCAAGCACACAGACTCAAGAATAAAGCTGGAGTAGCTATTCTAATAGACAGTGAAACAGATTTTCAACCAAAATTAATCAAAACTGATGAGAAGGACACTTCATACTCATGAAAGGAAAAATTCACCAAGATGTGGTATCAATTCTGAATACTTATACCCCAAGTGCAATGGCACCAACATTCATAAAACATTACTGAAGCTTAATTAATTCATTGAACTCCACACATTAATAGTGGAGACTTCAACACCCACCCTCACTAATGAGCAGGTCATCTAGACAGAAACCGACACATTATTCCTGAAATGGATCAAATTGATACCTACAGAACAGTTCTCAGCAGTTCATGGAACCTTCTCCAAAATTCACCATATAACTGGTCACAAAGCAAACTTCAACAGATACATTATTAGACCTCATGGATTAAAGCTGGACTGCAACAGTGACAGAAACAACAGAAAGCCAGCAAACACATAGCAACTGAACAACTTTCTACTAGTTAACCACTGGATTAGGGAAGAAACAAAGAAAGAAATGAAAGACTTTCTAGAATTCAATGAAAATGAAGGCACAAAAAACCCAAACTTATGGGACACAATGAAAGTGCTAATAGGAAAGTTTATACCACTAAGTGCCTTCATAAAGAAATCAGAACATTCTCATATTAGTCATGTAAAAGTACAACTGAAAGCTCTAGAAAAAAATGAAAGAAGAAGCAAACCCATCCAAGAGGATTAGAAGGCAGGGGATCATCAAACTCAAGTCTGAAATCAATAAATTAGAAACAAAGAACAATAGAAAGAATCAAGAAAACCAAGAGATGGTTCTTTGAATAAATGAACAAGATAGACAAACCCTTAGTCAAACTAAGTAAATATCTGAATTAACAAAATCAGAAATAAAAATATTTCAGGCACTGGAAAAATACAAAGTGTCATTAAGCCTTACTTGAAAAACTTATTCTCCACAAAATTGGAAAATCTGAGGAAAATGGATGATTTTTCAAGATACATACTGCTTACCAAAGTTAAGGTAAACACTTTAAATAGACCCATAAGTGTCAAAGAAATAGAAACAGTCATTGAAAATCTCCCTATTAAAAACGATATTCCCAAACAACCACTACCACTACCAACAACAAAAACAGCCCATGACCAGATGGTTTTAGTGAAAAATTCTACTCGGCTTTCACAGAAGAGCTCATGCTAATACTTCTCAAAGTATTCCACAAAGTGGAACAGAAGAACCATTGCCAAATTCATTCTATGAGGCCACTGTCATCCTGATACCTATACTGTGCAAAGACTCAAAGAATGAGAATTTCAGAGCAATATTCCATATGAACATTGACAATAAAATATTAGTAACCAAATCCAAGAACATATCAAAAATTTCATCTACCATGATCAATTAGGCTTCGCAGGGATGCAGGGATTGTTCAATATATGAAAGTTCATTAATGTCATTCACCATATAAACAAACTGAAAAAAAAAACCCCACATGGTCATGTCATTAGATGCCGAAAAAGCCTTTGACACAATCCAACACCCGAAGTGGTAACTTCTGGTTTGTTTGAAAAGCGAGTTTATGTCAAATTATGTTTGATAGGACACACAAGATGTTTTACTGGAGAAGACACAGGAAAGAATGTTGTCCTGAAAGAGACACAGATGAAAGGATGTTTTAATATGGCAAACCCACAAAAGGACCCATTATAAAGGAATATAAATATGACCCTACAGACAGTGGGAGAAGAGCACTGAGCATTTGTCTGGTTTGCTCCACCTTGTTATTCTTTGCTGGCACATGTGTTGTGTATTGGTTTGGTCCACATAGCGTTGTTGAGCTCAACTTGTTGTAACACAACTATTGCGATAAACTCACACATGAAGTGCTTGTGAGATTCCGGCATCATCTTGCTACTTCCATGGCCAGTTGGTGAGTCTTATGGTTTCTTCAGGATTGAACTTCAGCTGCTGGTTTGTGCCTGGTGTCTGCCCATCTAGAATACTGGTCTGCAGCTGCTGAGTCCTATTTGGTGTTTTCTATGGGACCTAACTGCTGAGAAAAAAGATCAAGCTCACCCCCAAAGAACTATTGCTCAACAGGCCCACTTCATCCATATCCTAATAACTTTTCTCTTCCACTACTTCTGCTGGCTGGTGGGCTAGAGGAGAGGTTGAACCCCTATTAAAAGTAGGTTGAAAAACATGTATGCCTACAAACTCCCCTTCATGTTAAAAGTCTTGGAGAGCTCAGAGACACAAAGTGCATACCAAAACATAATAAAGGCAATATGTAGTAAGCTAATAGTCAACATAAAATTAAATGGAGAGAAACTTTAAGTGATTCACTAAAATTGGGGACATTACAAGACTGTACACTCTTTATGTATTTATTCCATGTAGCACTTGAAGTTTTAGCTACAGAATAAGACAACTAAAAGTTATCAAGAGAATACAAATTGGAAAAGAAGAAGTCAAAGTATTACTATTCGCATGTACTATGATAGTATATATAAACGACCACAAAATTTTACCAGAGAACTACTATACCTAATAAACACCTTTAGCTAAGCAGCTAAACACAAAAAATATCTAAAAAATATCAATACCCTCATTTATACAAACAATGAATGAGCTGAGTAAGAAATTAGGGAAACAATATCCTTTGCAACAGCCACAAATATTATAAAATATCTTGGTGTATTTATAACCAAGTAAGTGAAAGGTGTGTATGACAAGAACTTCACATCTAGAAGAAAGAAATTGCGCAGGATATCAGAAGATGAAACGATCTCTCATAATCATGCATTGGTTAAATAGTAAAATAGATTAAAATAGTAAAAATGACCATCTAACTAAAAAGTAAACCACAAATTAATGAAATTTGCATAAAAATTACAACACAATTCATTGAAGACCTTAAAATGCCAATTCTCAATTTCATATGACAAAACAAAAAACCCAAGATAGATAAAAAATCCCATACAATAAAAGATCTCGAGGTATCACTTTCTCATTTCAAGCCTTACAGATTAAAGCTGTACTATTTCAAGAGAAACAGTAATAAAAACAACATGGTATTGGCATAAAAACAGACAGTTTGATCAGTGAAATAGAATCGATGACCTAGAAATAAACCCATACACCAATGGACACTTGATTTTTTGATAAAGAAGCCAAAGATGTACTAGGGAAAAAAGAAAGCATCTTCAATGAATGTTGGGTTAATTCTATATCTGAATGTAGAGGAATCCAATTAGATTCATATTGATCACCCCGCACAGAATTCAAGCCCAAGTGAGTCAAAGACCTTAACATAAATCAAGTTATACTAAATCTAAGAGAAGAGAAGTGAGTCTTGAACATATTGGCAAGAGAGACAACTTCCTGAACAGAACACCAATAGCTCAGGCACTAAGATCAAGAACTCTTCTGTTACAGCAAAGGATGCTGTCAGTAGAACAAAATGTCAGCCTACAGAATGGGAGAAAAACTTTTATCAGTCCTACATCTGACAGAGGGCTGATATTCAAAAAATATGCTTCACTCCTTCTTTAAAAGGGGAACAAAATACCCTTGGGAGAGAATTGGGAGGCAAAGTTTAGAACAGAGGCAGAAGGAACACCCATTCAGAGCCTGCCCTACATGTGGCCCATACATATACAGCCACCAAACTAGATAAGATGTGTGGAGCAAAGAAGTGCAGGCTGACAGGAACCGGATGTAGATCTCTCCTGAGAGACACAGCCAGAATATGGCAAATACATAGGTGAATGCCAGCAGCAAACCACTGAACTGAGAACGGGACCCCTGTTGACGGAATCAGAGAAAGGACTGAAAGATCTGAAGGGGCTCAAGACCCCATATGAACAACATGCCAACCAAGCAGAGCTTCCAGGGACTAAGCCACTACCCAAAGACTATACATGGACTGACCCTGGGCTCCAACTGCATAGGAAGCAATGAATAGCCTAGTAAGGGCACCAGTGGAAGGGGAAGCCCCTGGTCCTGCCAAAGCTGGACCCCCAGTGAACGGGATTCTTGGGGGGAGGGTAGTAATGGGGGAAAGGATGGGGAGGGGAACACCCATACTGAAGCGGAGGGGGAGGAGTTAGGGGGATGTTGGCCTGTAAACCGGGAAATGGAATAACATTTGAAATGTAAATAAGAAATACCCAATTTAATAAAGATGGAGAAAAAAAATAAAATGGGATACAGAAACTAAACAGAATATTCTCAACAGACTATTCTCTAGTACCCAAGAAGCACTGTGAAATTCTCAGTACCCTTAGTCATCAGGAAAATGCAAATCAAAGCAACTCAGGTTCAATCATACAGATGTCAGAATGACCAATTTTAAAAACTCAAGTGATAGCTCAGGCTGGTGAGGATGTAGAGCAAAGAGAATACTACTACATTGCTGATGAAAGTGCAAACCTGTACTGCCACTTTGGAAATCCATTTGGCAGCTTCTCAGAAAGTGGAGAGAATTTCTACTTGAAGACTTAGCTATGCCATTACAGGGAATATATACAAAAGATATTCCACCATACCACAAGGACACTTTCTCAATTATGTTCATAGAATCTTTATTTGTAATAGCCAGAAACCAGAAGCAATTTAGATGCCACTCAACTGAAGAATGTATAAAGAAAATGTAGTACCTTTACACAACGGAATACAATTCTGCTATTAAAAACAGGGATGTCATAATTTGCAGACAAATGGGTGAAACTAGAAAAGATCATTCTTACTGAGGCACTCCATATCCAGAAAGGCACCCATGGTATGAACTCACTTATAAGCCATCAAATACAAGATAGCCATGGTAGGAGTCATAGACACAAAGAAACCAAGGAACAAGGAAATCTAAGGGGAGGGGTGTGCTTGAATCTTACTGAGAATGGGAAATACCATAGAGATTGGGGGTGGATGGATTGAGGGAACTTGGTAGGAGACAGGGAGGGGAGGGTAACAGGAGGAATCAACTGTAGGGAGAAGAGAGGTAGAGAAGACTAGGAGAGGGAGCTGATATTTGTAGTGAGGTATGGGGCATGTCTGGGAGGAGCAAAATCCTAGGAGAAAGGGAACCCCAGCAATCTATGAGCATGAGCCTAGCCCAGGCTTTCAGCAGTAGTGGATATAGAACATGAAATAGCTACTCCCTGTAACCAGCAAAGACTTCCAATGGAGGAATGGGGGCACCAACCGAGCCACAAAACCTCCAACCCACAACTTGTCCTGCCTACATGATGTGCAGAGATAAACTTGGAGCAAAGTATGAGGGAATGGCCCACCAATGATTGTTACAACTTGGGTCCCATGTCATGAGAGAGAGCCCACCCATGACAATATTAAGGATATTCTGATATATTTATGGACAGGAGCCTAACATAACTGTCATCTGAGAGGATTCACCCAGCAGCTGATTGGTAGAAACAGAAGCAGAGACCCTTAGTCTAGCATTAGCTAGAGCTCAGGGAATCTTGTGAAAAAGAGCAAGAAAGGATTGAAGGAGCCAGAGAGGTCAAGAGCACCACAAGAAAACCAACAGAATTAACTATCCTGTCCCCTTAGGAGCCAGCAACTAAAAAGTATAAATGGAACAGACCTAGCAGCCCTACGCATAAGTAACAGATGTGCAGTTTTGTCTTCACGTGGGTCTCCTACAACTGGATCAGGGTCTGTCTCTGACTCTGTTGCCTGTTTTTGAATTCCTTTCCCCTAAGTGGGCTGTCTTGTCTAGACTTAAGAATAGAAGGTGTGCTTAGTCCTATTAGAACTTGATAGGCTCAGGCAGGTTGATATGTGTGGGAGTTTTCTCCTTCTCTGAGGAGAAAGGAAGAGGGAGATAGGAAGAGGCAGGGATTGGGAAGAGAAGAGGGAGAAAAGTTTGGTCAGGATGCAATGTAAACTAATTACTGAAAAAAGTTACAGAAAGAAAATGACAACAGTTTGAAAGCCCTAGATTGGATAGGCTATATACTTGGGGAAAACCAAGTATTATTATTCTGCTAAAGGAACATACAAATAAAATGAATTCTAATAACACTGTGCCATACAAGAGTTCAGTGCCTCACTTAATCATCATCAGAGAAACTTCTTCCAGTGGATTGGACTATGTGCAAGGGTGAGAGATTTTGGAATACATAGTTCTAAATGGGATGTCTGCATCAAATTCCTTCCCTCAGGGTTTGGGGAACTTTGTGCAAAAGGAGGTAGAGCAGTTTCTCCAGACAAATTAGAACTGATGAACATAAGAAATACCAGACTCTGTGTCAGCATGTCCTGAGACTGAATAGGTTCAAGCCAAACAGAGTTTCAGTGCTGAGAGGGAAAACTGGACCAAGATGTTATCTCCAACTGACATCTGTAACTTAGTTTTACATAATGGAGTCTCATTGTGTATATTAACCACATTTAATGATAGTCCCAATGTCAAGCTGTAGATGGACAATAGTATTGTTGTAGACCTTTGTCTTCTATTGCTTTGTTTGAGCATTTATTTTGTCTCATTAGTCTTTGTTTATATATTATGGTTTCTGATTTTGATTTCATTTTTGTGTGCTTTGTTTGCCTGTATATGTTTCTTGCACCTTTTCTTTTAAAAAAATCTGTATTTTCCCATTTGTTTGGTCTTCTAATTAATTTTTTCTTGCTGATTATGTGTTCTGATTATGGCTTCCCCTTGTCCACCTCTCACTAATTCCTGTCCCTTTCTTCTCCCATCTGAATATCCCCTTTCCACCTTCATTGGGAAACAAAAAGGTGTCTATGGAATAATAATAATGACGAATAATAATACAAAATTAAATAAAACAAAAAACTTAAAATAACACAAACAGAAGAAAAAAGCCAAATATAAAGCACATGAAACACACACACACACAAACACACACACACACACACACACACACACACACACACACACACACACACACACACGATGGCAGACAGGATACACATAAAAATACAAAAACCCCATGTGGTAACATTAAAAAATGTCCTGAAGCCCTTGGTCCTGCTAAGACTGAACCCCCAGTGAACGTGATTGTTGGGGGGAGGGTGGTAATGGGGGAGGGAGAACAACCATATAGAAGGGGAGGGGGAGAGATTAGGGGGATGTTGGCCTGGAAACTGGGAAAGGGAATAACATTCGAAATGTGAATAAGAAATACTCAAGTTCATAAAGAAAAAAAAAAGGAAAAAAAATGTTCTGACACAACATTAAGAGACAATGAACTTTCAAAGATGCCACTGTGTATTTTTTGTTGGCTTCCTACTGATGGGTATGCACAGACATTCCTCTTCACTTGATGGGTGTTTAGCAAGGTGAGAAGAGCTGTCTGATGCATTGGCATGACTTTTGTAGTACGAGGGTGCAAGAACCAAGAGAGACAGTGTCAAAGCAGGCATGTGGTGACAGTTGCCAGAGTACATGTGCCAAGAAGGCATATGGTTGAGCAGATGGAAGAGAATCAACTGCAGAGGTGATTTCATTCTTTCATGTTAGGATACCAGTAGTCTAGTCCAATAATAAACAACAAACGTGAATCAGTAGCAGTAGCTCAATCCAGCAGAAACTGTAAGGCTCCACCAAACTAGCAGATAAGGCAAGAATCAAATACCATGTGAAGTTCTTTGTCGTATTCCTGTCTATGAAATGAAGACCAGTGAAGACCAGCAAAGACCAGTAAAGATCAGTGAAGACCAGTGAAGACCAGCAAAGACCAGTGAAGACAAGTGACATATTGGCTCAGATATACTCCAAAAAGTTTAACATGAAAGGTGATTCAAATTCTTTCTTGTGCGCATGCTAAAGAATTGAAATGGAAAATACAGTGGATTCTAAGCTAGAGAGCACAAGAGTGTAACCTGCACCACCAGTCTCATTTTTTTACTGTTACATTTTCCATCATAATAAAGCAACAGATTTACATTTACTAAAGGAAGCCTGATTATTCACAGGCTAGCATATTCAAGGTTACATAAATCACAACAATGTTTTTTCCTTCTGAAAAACATTTGAGGCATGGGAATATCATTAAACCTAACTATTTTCCAGAAATTTGTGAAGGCCAAAGGCATTTCTGTGTTTCTTTTCACATTCTTTGGTATTCCACACTTCCTTCTTGAGAAATATCAGTGTTAGCTGTTCCCATGCCTGTGCCCACAAATTTGTTACGTCTTCCTATGAGCTTAATTCAAACCCCAACATTCTAAGTTTGGGTATGTTGTGTATTCATTTTCATTGCAATCTAGAAACTCCTTAATTTCTTTCTTTTTGACTCATTGCTTCATTCAGTGGAGAGTTTCCAGTTTCTGTGAGTTTGTGAGTTCTCTTTTTTTTCTGTTATTGTTTATATTTAGATAGATAGGATATAAGATATAAGAGTTTATTTCAATTTTTACCATTTATTGAGACTTGCTATAAGTCTGAGTATGTCTTTTTGGAGAAAGTGTCATGAGGTCTTGAAAAGAAGATATATTCTTTTTGGTTTGGGTGGAATGTTCTACAGATATATGTTAGGTTCACTTGGTTTGTAACATAATTTAGCTTTAGTATTTCTATGTGTAGTTTTTGAGTAGATGACCTGTTCATGGGTGAAAGTGAGACACTGAATTCTCTCACTTTAGAAATGTTTGTGCCCTTGTGTTTGAAACATAGATGTTAAGAATTGACATTCCGATACGGCCTCTGGGAACCGGAAGATAGGGGCACTGGAGCTGCAGGTCCCCTGTGCTCCAGACACCACTGGGACCTGAAGGGACCAGATCAATAGTTCTCTGCACCCAAATCCCGTGGGAGGGAGAGTTAAACCTTCAGAGAGGGAGACACGCCTGGGAAGCCAGAAGACACTACACTCTGCCCACATTTCTGACTCCAGAGGAAAACACCTAATGCCATCTGGGACCCTGGTGCCTGGGGACTCCCGGAAAAGGTAGCGCAGGCCCTCCTTGCTGCCACACTCACGGAGAGCTCAAAAGCAACACCCCATGAGCAAACTTGAGCCACAGGACCACAGGTAAGACCAATTTGTCTGCTCCAAGCGACCTGACTGGTGGTCTCAGGACACACAGAGGCAAAATTCCTCTGGGACCGGACACTTCCGGTTTTTAGCTGGATTCCCAACCTTGCTGATCCCTGATCACTGCTCCCAAACACCGTGGGAGAGAGAGCTCACCGCCCGGACAGGTGGGCACTCCTGAGACTTCAGAGCAGAAGAGACCACCAATACTGCCCACCTCTGCCCACATCCCTGGCTCAAGAGGAAACTGTATATGGCCTCTGGGAACCGGAAGATAGGGGCACTGGAGCTGCAAGTCCCCTGCGCTCCAGTCACCCCTGGGACCTGAAGGGACCAGATCAACAGTTCTCTGCACCCAAATCCCGTGGGAGAGAGAGCTAAACCTTCAGAGAGGCGGACACGCCTGGGAAGAGAGAAGAGACTACACTCTCCCCACCTTTCTGACTCCAGAGGAAAACACCTAACACCCTCTGGGACCCCGGTGCACAGGGGCTCCCGGAAAAGGCAGCACAGGCCCTCCTGGTTGCCGCCCTCACGGAGAGCTCATAAGCAACACCCCATGAGCAAACTTGAGTCACAGGACCACAGGTAAGACCAACTTTTCTGCTCCAAGCGACCTGCCTGGTGAACTCAGGACACAGGCCCACAGGAAGAGCTGAAGACCAGTAGACAGGAAAAACTACACGCCCGAACGCAGAACACTCTGTTCCCATAACTGGCTGAAAGAAAACAGGAAAACAGGTCTACAGCACTTCTGACACACAGGCCTGTAGGACAGTCTAGCCACGGTCAGAAATAGAAGAACAAAGTAAAACCAGAGATAATCTGATGGCGAGAGGCAAGCGCAGGAACCCAAGCAAAAGAAACCAAGACTACATGGCATCATCGGAGCCCAATTCTCCCACCAAAGCAAACACTAAATATCCAAACACATCAGAAAAACAAGATCTAGATTTAAAATCATATTTGATCATGATGCTGGAGGACTTTAAGAAAGACATGAAGAACTCCCTTAGAGAAATGCAGGAAAACATAAATAAACAAGTAGAAGCCTATAAAGAGGAATCACAAAAATCCCTGAAAGAATTCCAGGAGAACACAATCAAACAGTTGAAGGAATTAAAAATGGAAATAGAAAGAACACAGGGAAACAGCCCTGGATATAGAAAACCAAAGGAAGAGAAAAGGAGCCATAGATACAACCATCACCAACAGAATGCAAGAGATAGAAGAGAGAATCTCAGGAGCAGAAGATTCCATAGAAATCATCGACACAACTGTCAAAGATAATGTAAAATGGAAAAAGCTACTGGTCCAAAACATACAGGAAATCCAGGACTCAATGAGAAGATCAAACCTAAGGATAATAGGTATAGAAGAGAGTGAAGACTCCCAGAAAAAAGGACCAGTAAATATCTTCAACAAAATCATAGAAGAAAATGCCCCTAAACTAAAGAAAGGGATGACCATAAATGTACAAGAAGCCTACAGAACTCCAAATAGATTGGACCAGAAAAGAAACTCCTCCCGTCACATAATAGTCAAAACACCAAATGCACAAAATAAATAAAGAATATTAAAAGCAGTAAGGGAAAAAGGTCAAGTAACATATAAAGCAGACCTATCAGAATCACACCCGACTTCTCACCAGAGACTATGAAAGCCAGAAGATCCTGGACAGATATCATACAGACCCTAAGAGAACATAAATGCCAGCCCAGGTTACTGTATTCTGCAAAACTCTCAATTAACATAGATGGAGAAACCAAGATATTCCATGACAAAACCAAATTTACACAATATCTTTCTACAAATCCAGTGCTACGAAGGATAGTAAATGGTAAAGCCCAATATAAGGAGGCAAGCTACACCCTAGAAAAAGCAAGAAACTAATCGTCTTGGCAACAAAACAAAGAAGAAAAGCCCACAAACATAACCTCACATCCAAATATGAATATAACAGGAAGCAATAATCACTATTCCTTAATATCTCTCAACATCAATGGTCTCAACTCCCCAATGAAAAGACATAGATATAACAAACTGGATACACAATGAGAATCCTGCATTCTGCTGCCAACAGGAAACACATTCCAGAGAAAAAGACAGACACCACCTCAGAGTGAAAGGTTGGAAAAAAACTTTCCAAGCAAATGGTCTGAAGAAGAAAGGTGGAGCAGCCATTCTAATATCGAATAAAATCGATTTTAAACCAAAAGTCATCAAAAAAAGATAAGGAAGGACACTTCATATTCATCAAAGGAAAAATCCACCAGGATGAACTCTCAATCTGAAATATCTATGCTTCAAATACAAGGACACGAACATACCTAAAAGAAATCTCAAACACAAAAACACATATTGCACCTCACACAATAATAGTAGGAGATTTCAACACCCCACTCCCATCAATGGACAGGTCATGGAAACAGAAATTAAACAGAGACATAGACAGACTAAGAGAAGTCATGAACCAAATGGACTTAACAGATATTTATAGAACATTCTATCCTAAAACAAAAGGATATACATTCTTCTCAGCATCTCATGATACTTTCTCCTAAATTGACCATATAATTTGTCATAAAACAGGCCTTAACAGATACAGAAAGATAGAAATGATCCTATGCGTCTTATCAGACCACCAAGGACTAAAGCTGGTCTTCAATAACAATAAGGAGAGAACGCCCACATATACATGGAAGTTTAACAATCCTCTACTCAATGATAACATGGTCAAGGAAGAAATAAAGAAATTAAAGACTATATACAATTTAGTGAAAATGAAGGTATAACGTACCCAAACTTATGGGACACAATGAAAGCTGTGCTAAGAGGAAATCTCATAGCTCTGAGTGCCTACAGAAAGAAACAGGAAAGAGCATATGTCAGCAGCTTGACAGCACACCTAAAAGCTCTAGAACAAAAAGAAGCAAATACACCCAGGAGGAGTAGAAGGCAGGAAATAATCAAACTTGGTTGAGCTGAAATCGACCAAGTAGAAAGAAAAAGGACCATAGAAAGAATCAACAGAACCAAAAGTTGGTTCTTTGCGAAAATCAACAAGATAGATAAACCCTTAGCCAGACTAACGAGAGGACACAGAGAGTGTGTCCAAATTAACAAAATCAGAAATGAAAAGGGAGACATAACTACAGAATCAGAGGAAATTAAAAAAAATCATCAGATCCTACTACAAAAACCTATATTCAACAAACGTTGAAAATCTGCAGGAAATGGACAATTTCCTAGACAGATACCAGGTAGCGAAGTTAAATCAGGAACAGATAAACCAGTTAAACAACCCCATAACTCCTAACAAAATAGGAGCAGTCATTAAAGGTATCCCAACCAAAGAGAGCCCAGGTTCAGAAGGGTTTAGTGCAGAATTCTATCAGACCTTCATAGAAGTTCTCATACCAATACTATCCAAACTATTCCACAAAATTGAAACAGATGGAGCAC
The DNA here is from genome assembly GCF_021556685.1 of Rattus norvegicus. Taxonomy (NCBI): domain Eukaryota; kingdom Metazoa; phylum Chordata; class Mammalia; order Rodentia; family Muridae; genus Rattus; species Rattus norvegicus. The sequence continues at coordinate 9,466,994 of NC_141545.1, forward strand.
TACCGAATTCCTTCTATGAAGCCACAATTACACTTATACCTAAACCACACAAAGACACAACAAAGAAAGAGAACTTCAGACTAATTTCCCTTATGAATATTGACGCAAAAATACTCAATAAAATTCTGGCAAACTGAATCCAAGAGCACATCAAAACAATCATCCACCATGATCAAGTAGGCTTCATTCCAGGCATGCAGGGATGGTTTAATATACGGAAAACCATCAACGTGATCCATTATATAAACAAACTGAAAGAACAAAACCACATGATCATTTCGTTAGATGCTGAGAAAGCATTTGACAAAATTCAACACCCCTTCATGATAAAAGTCCTGGAAAGAATAGGAATTTAAGCCCCACACCAAAACATAATAAAAGCCATATACAACAAACCAGTTGCTAACATTAAACTAAATTGAGAGAAACTTGAAGCAATCCCACTAAAATCAGGGACTAGACAAGTCTGCCCACTCTCTCCGTACTTATTCAGTATAGTTCTTGAAGTTCTAGCTAGAGCAATCAGACAACAAAAGGAGATCAAGGGGATACAGATTGAAAGAAGAAGTCAAAATATCACTATTTGCAGATGATATTATAATATATTTAAGTGATCGTGAAAGTTCCACCAGAGAACTACTAAAGCTGATAAACAATTTCAGGAAAGTGTCTGGGTATAAAATTAACTCAAATAAATCAGTAGCCTTCCTCTATACAAAAGAGAAACAAGCTGAGAAAGAATTAGGGAAACAACACCCTTCATCATAGTCCCAAATAATATAAAATGCCTCGGTGTGACTTTATCCAAGCAAGTAAAAGATCTGTACAATAAGAACTTCAAGCCTCTGAAGAAAGAAATTGAAGAAGACCTCAGAAGATGGAAAGATCTCCCATGCTCATGGATTGGCAGGATTAGTATAGTAAAAATGGCCATTTTACCAAAAGGGATCTACAGATTCAATGCAATCCCCATCAAAATACCAATCCAATTCTTCAAAGAGTTAGACAGAACAATTTGCAAATTCATCTGGAATAACAAAAAACCCAGGATAGCTAAAACTATCCTCAACAATAAAAGGACTTCTGGGGGAATTACTATCCCTGAACTGAAGTAGTATTACAGAGCAATAGTGATAAAAACTGCATGGTATTGGAACAGAGACAGACAGATAGACCAATGGAATAGAATTGAAGACCCAGAAATGAACCCACACACCTAAGGTCACTTGATTTTTGACAAAGGAGCCAAAACCATCCAATGGAAAAAAGATAGCATTTTCAGTAAATGATGCTGGTCAACTGGAGGTCAACATGTAGAAGAATGCAGATCGATCCATGCTTATCACCCTGTATAAAGCTTAAGTCCAAGTGGATCAAGGACCTCCACACCAAACCAGATACACTCAAACTAATAGAAGAAAAAGTGGGGAAGCAACTCGAACACAAGGATACTGGAGAAAATTTCCTGAACAAAACACCAATGGCTTATGCTCTAAGATCAAGAATGGACAAATGGGATCTCAGAAAACTGCAAAGGTTCTGTAAGGCAAAGGACACTGTGGTTAGGACAAAATGGCAACCAACAGATTGGGAAAAGATCTTTACCAATCCTACAACAGATAGAGGGCTTATACCCAAATATACAAAGAACTCAAGAAGTTAGACTGCAGGGAGACAAATAACCCTATTAAAAATGGGGTTCAGAGCTAAACAAAGAATTCACAGCTGAGGAATGCCGAATGGCTGAGAAACACCTCAAGAAATGTTCAACATCTTTAGTCATAAGGGAAATGCAAGTCAAAACAACCCTGAGATTTCACCTCACACCAGTCAGAATGGCTAAGATCAAAACCTCAGGTGACAGCAAATGCTGTCGAGGATGCAGAGAAAGAGGAGCACTCCTCCATTTTGGGTGGGATTGCAGACTGGTACAACCATTCTGGAAATCATTCTGGAGGTTCCTCAGAAAATTGGACGTTGAACTACCTGAGGACCCAGCTATACCTCTCTTGGGCATATACCCAAAAGGTGCCCCAACATATAACAAAGACACGTGCTCCACTGTGTTCATAGCAGCCTTATTTATAATAGCCAGAAGCTGGAAAGAACCCAGATGCCCTTCAACAGAGAAATGGATACAGAAAATGTGGTACATCTACACAATGGAATATTTCTCAGCTATCAAAAACAATGACTTTATGAAATTCATAGGCAAATGGAAGGAACTGGAAAATATCATCCTGAGTGAGGTAACCCAATCACAGAAAAACACACATGGTATGCACTCATTGATTAGTGGCTATTAGCCCAAATGCTTGAATTGCCCTAGATGCACAGAACACATGAAATTTAAGAGGGATGATCAAAATTCCAATGCTTTACTCCTTCTTTAAAAGGGGAACAAGAATACCATTGGCAGGGAATAGGGAGGGAAAGATTAAAACAGAGGCAGCAGGAACACCCATTCAGAGCCTGCCCCACATGTGGCCCATACATATACAGCCACCCAATTAGACAAATAGGATGAAGGAAAGAACTGCAGGTCGACAGAAACTTGATGTAGATCGCTCCTGAGAGACACAGCCAGAATAGAACAAATACAGAGGCGTATGCCAGCAGCAAACCATTGAACTGAGAATGGGACCCCCGTTGACGGAATCAGAGAAAGGACTGGACGAGCTTGAAGGGACTCCAGACCCCATATGAACAACAATGTCAACCAACCAGAGCTTCCAGGGACTAAGCCACTACCCAAAGATTATACATCGACTGACCCTGGGCTCCAACCTCATAGGTAGCAATGAATAGCCTGGTAAGAGCACTAGTGGAAGGGGAAGCCATTGGTCCTGCTAAGACTGAACCCCCAGTGAACGTGATTGTTGGGGGAGGGCAGTAATGGGTGGAGGATGGGGAGGGGAACAGCCATATAGAAGGTGAGGGGGAGGGATTAGGGGTACGTTGGCCAGGAAACCCAGAAAGGGAATAACCATCGACATGTAAATAAGAAATACTCAGGTTAATAAAGAAAAAAAAGAAATGTAAATAAAACAAAAAACAAAAAACAAACAAACAAAAAAAATTGACATTCCATTTTTGTGGATTTTTTTTCCTTTGATGACTATCCCCTTCTCTTTTGGTTAATTTTGGTTTGAAGTCTCTTTGTTTAGATATCAAAATGGCCACACCATGTTGATTTTCAGGTTCATTTACTCTAAATATCTTTTTCAATCCTTTATGCTCCAGTAATGTCTATCCTTGATGCTAAATTTTGTGTCTTGCATGCAATAGAAGGGGAAATCCTGTTTTTGAGTACATTCTCCCTTTTATAAAAATTTGTTTTAATATTGAGAGACCTCAGTGACCAATGACTGTTAATTCCTGTCATTTGTTGTTGTTGTTTTTTTTTGTTGTTGTTGTTGTGGTGGTGGTGGTGGTGATGGTGGTGTGTGTGTGTGTGTGTGTGTGTGTGTGTGTTTGTGTGTGCACGTGCATGTGCACATGATTTCAAATGTGTTCTTCTGTACTCTTGGTTTAGTTGGTGCACAATTATTTACTTTCTATGGTTTCTTGTATGTAGTTATCCTCCTTGGTTTGGATTTTTCTTTTAGCCCCTTTTCAAGGCCTGGGTTTGTAGGTATAGAGAGTTTAAGTTTGACTTTATCAGGGAATTTCTTATTTTCTCCAATTATGGTGATTGAAAAATTTGGCGGGTATTGTAGTCTGAGCTGTGATCTCTTAGAGTCTGCAGCACATCTTTCCGTGACCTTCAGGTATTTAGAATATCCTCTGAGAAGTCCGTGAAATTCTAACATTGGCGCCTTTTTTGTTACTAGATCTTTTTTCTCTCTAGATTCCAATATTATTTCTTTGTTCTGTATGCTTAGTGTTTTGATTATTATGTTCTAAGGGCATTCTCTTTTGGCTTTCTGCCTAAGAACATAGTGTATAAGGTACATTTTGCAGTTTTATAGACATCTCTTTCTTTAGGTTAGGAAATTTTTCTTTTATAATTTTGTTGAAAACATTTTATGGGCCTTTGAGCGTGGATTCTTTTCCTTCCTCTACTCTTATTACTTGTAGGTTTGGTCTCTTCATATTATTACAGGTTTCCTGGCTTTCAATATGCATGCTACCCTGTACATAGCCACAGAAACTAAGTAAATGGAAAGTGAATAGGAGGGAGGTGAAGATCTCCCAAGGAAGGGAAATAGAATATGCTGTTATGGAGTGATGGAAATGAGTGGGATGGTAGAATTAAATGATAATAGGAATGAAAAAGGGGTTAGGAAAGGAATATGATGCAGGACAACTTATACTAAGGATCACAAGGAAACTGGCTATTATACAAGCTTTCTGAAATATATACACTCATGAAAGACATATAAATGGAGTCACCAAATAATAGTGTCTATGCCTCAACTACAGCTTCTTATGTCACCAAGTGAAACCTCTGTTGTCAGGAATGAGTTATACCTAATGAGTGATTGGCCAGAAATCTCAAGCTATTTTGAGTTTGCTGGTTGCTCTCCACAAACGAATGGTAAAGCTCTATTTATTGCTGCATACAAGACTTAGATATATCATTAAACACATGTGAGTTGAGATGGTGTCTACCTAGAGTATTTTCCCCTACCAACTAGCTTTCATGGTACTGGAAGGTACTCTGCATGCTACCACAGGAGGGATATAACCATCTGCCCTGGTATCAACCCTGACACAGTTGTAACTTGCCTAAAAGTTATGCTATTGCAATAGTGGCACAAACATTGAGGGAATAACTAACCACTCTCTGATACGGCTTACTTCATGAAACAAACCATTCGTGTTACTTCCAGTTTATCCAAGTACCTGAGACTGGATAGGTCACTGACCAAGGTGAAACTAAGTAACATTGTTCTATTAAAGGAACATAGCAATAAAATGACTCCTAGTGACATCCTGCACACTTAGATCAGTAGTTTACTCAGCACTTATTTTTTTTTTATTTTTTTTTTAATTTTTCTTTTTTTTTTTTATTAACTTGAGTATTTCTTATATACATTTCAAGTGTTATTCCCTTTCCCGGTTTCCGGACAGACATCACCCTCCCCCCTCCCCTTCCTTATGGGTGTTCCCCTCCCAAACCTCCCCCCATTGCCACCCTCCCCGCATAGTCTAGTTCACTGGGGGTTCAGTCTTAGCAGGACCCAGGGCTTCCCCTTCCACTGGTGCTCTTACTAGGATATTCATTGCTACCTATGGGGACAGAGTCCAGGGTCAGTCCATGTATAGTCTTTAGGTAGTGGCTTAGTCCCTGGAAGCTCTGGTTGCTTGACATTGTTGTACTTTTGGGGTCTCGAGCCCCTTCAAGCTCTTCCAGTTCTTTCTCTGATTCCTTCAACGGGGGACCTATTCTCAGTTCAGTGGTTTGCTGCTGGCATTCGCCTCTGTATTTGCTGTATTCTGGCTGTGTCTCTCAGGAGCGATCTACATCCGGCTCCTGTCGGTCTGCACTTCTTTGCTTCATCCATCTTGTCTAATTGGGTGGCTGTATATGTATGGGCCACATGTGGGGCAGGCTCTGAATGGGTGTTCCTTCAGTCTCTGTTTTAATCTTTGCCTCTCCCTTCCCTGCCAAGGGTATTCTTTTTCCTCATTTAAAGAAGGAGTGAAGCATTCACATTTTGATCATCCGTCTTGAGTTTCCTTTGTTCTAGGGATCTAGGGTAATTCAAGCATTTGGGCTAATAGCCACTTATCAATGAGTGCATACCATGTATGTCTTTCTGTGAGTGGGTTAGCTCACTCAGGATGATATTTTCCAGTTCCAACCATTTGCCTACGAATTTCATAAACTCGTTGTTTTTGATAGCTGAGTAATATTCCATTGTGTAGATGTACCACATTTTCTACTCAGCACTTATGAACAAAGCTTCTTCTTGCAGGAGATGGGAACAGAGACATACAACTGGACAATGTGCAGACAGTGAGAGACTTTAGAGTACTTAATCCTAGATGGGATTTATCCATTGAACTCCTATACCATCTATGATGAAGGGTGTTGTGGTTTGCCCTGGAGTTTTCTGTATTTTGATGCTAATTCCACTGCCCCAAGGACAGCTGCCTAGTTGCACACTCAGGACTCAGGTGACTTCACTAGAACCTTTTCCCCACTGAATTTATAAAATACAAGTGAGGGGCAGGTACAGGATAGAAGGAGGCCTGTCATTGGAGGAGAAGGAAAGATGGATGGGAGTGAAGTTTGAAGGAAGAGGAGGAGACTGGAACTGAAATGAGGAAGAGACAGGAGGGAGAGAGAGAGAGGCCATGGCAGGTGATTTTAAGATTCTGCTCTGTGTATTTACAGGTTGTTATTAATGTTCCTAAGGGATGGATGGTACTGGGTTTTGTATGTTTAGGTGGGCAATCATATCTTATCAATTGGGCCAAAGGTTATTGTGTTGTGTGGTGTTTTATGTGTAGATTTAAGTGTAATGGAGTGTGGGGCGGCTAGTCTGGGCCGCCACAGAATTGGAATGTGTGCTTCTGGCAAGATATCCAGCAGATATCTTGGGGGCACTGAGGTGCTATACCAAGCGAGGTAAAAGGTAACCCTACTTTTTATATTTTTTTATATTTTACAACAACAGAAGGGAAGGTCAAAAGATTCTAAGATTGGAAGAGAGCAGACGACTTTAGGAAACAGTGTCTTCCAGAGATAACATAATGATACAATATGAATTCACAGAGTCTGTGGCACCATGCACAGGATCAGATTAGGTTCAAGCCAGTCAGTGTCCCAGCACTGAGAAGGAGAAGCAGATACAGTATGCTACCCCTAACCAAGAAGCTCTGTAATTGATACCTGCTTGCAAAGGAAAAAGTAGTTTCCTTTGATAGAGTCTCATTAGATCTATTAGTCGCAGTTCAGGCAAGGCTGAGCATTAATTGTCTAGCAGGAAAGGAACTCAATGGTGGGTAGTTTTGTGGGTTTTTCTCTCATATTGCTTTTCTTGTGTATTTTTTAACTTATTGGTCTTTTGCCTAAACACGTTGGTTTCCATTTTTGTGGGTTCCTTTTTATTTTATTTCATGTATACTTCCTATCTTCTTCTTTTTTATTTTTAGAAGGGAGATGGAAAGTAAAGTTATATACTTGGGTGAGCAATATGTTGGATAGGATCCTCAAGGATTCACTGCAGTGGAAAAGCATGATCAGAATATAATGTATGGAAAACATTTTCTGAATAAATAAAAAAACACAAATAACCTGAAATATGCATTTTTAATATGTGAGTAGTAAGTAGTTAGGAAGCAAAAATCCAGTATATATTTTTCTGTTTCAAGGTAATTTTATTTTTAATTTTTGTGAAATTGTATAGCTTAAATTATATAAAACACATCATTTAACGTTTTATATATTTATATCATTTTAACATCTCAATAATATTTAAAAACTATAGACAAAACTTAAAATATCAGTATATAAAATTGCAAAAACTGACATACAAAAGAAAACATCAAGAAAAATAGGCAATATAAAAAAGTATGTTAAATCTTTTCCCGCAAAGTTTTGATCATGAATCTTTCATTTTCTAATACCACTCAGATCTCCACCAACTCACCACTCACTCAACTCCATCCCTTTTCTTTCTGTTTAAAAAACAAGAAAACAGGGGTTGGGATTTGGCTCAGTGGTAGAGCGCTTGCCTAGGAAGCGCAAGGCCCTGGGTTCGGTCTCCAGCTCCGAAAAAAAGAACCAAAAAAAACCCAAAAAAACAAAAAAACAAAAAAAAACCAAGAAAACAAACCAGAAAACAAATACCCAACACACACACACACACACACACACACACACACACACACACACACACACACACGCAAAAGACCAATAAGACAATAAGTGCCCAAAGAAATATGTATACAAATTAATTTTTTTGAGCCTATGCCTGATTTCTGCTACTGCTACACATCTCTTGTCTTGTCTGTTACACATGCACACTGGGATATTTGAATGTGGTTGTATGTTTTGGAAAATGTCAAGTAAAAGGCTAGACAGGGATGGCTTTTTGCTATATCTTTACACATAGGGCTTACCTTGGGCAACACTGAGAAGAATGGAATAGAATGTATTAATTACATTTTAGTCATGTGTTTTCTAGTGCCAACTTCCCTGGACCCTGAGAGCAATCTGTGGTGTTGTATCAAACTGTCTATTGTGTGCCCAGGACTATGCACCTTGTTCTTTTCTTCTGTATATAAGTTTATGCTCCATATAAACTCCAAACTTCTGCAGTACATCCCATTTTTCCAGAATTCCACCAAGTGACTGACAGCTCATCTTACCCTAAATCATAACCTGAGTCCTGTTCTGGGGACCTTGTTGTCCAGTGAATTGTGATGGTTTTATACTTTCAAGACAACATTTACATTTAGTGTCTGTCCTCAATAACTTAAAGTGAGAAACAAGGAATTTCACTTATAGGAATCAAAGAATATGTGTAGGTAATAAGGAAGCTGTATGATAATCGGTAAATTATAGCCAAGTACAGTATTCTTCATATTTAAGCTTCCTCCCAGGACATAATTAAATGTATTTACTATGCCTAGTGAGGGCAGCTGTTAAGATTAGCAGGCTGTAGTAACACTGCATACTGAGCTTCATCCTTGTGTGCAGTACATTTTCTTTCTTTTTTTGCGCTGTATCCCTTTAATGATGGGTATGCAAATGCATGGTGGCCATGCGTTACAGTTTGTCCAGAATAACACAAGCGTTCAAAGTGCAACCTCCTGAACTGAAACAAGAACTAACCTCGCCAACACCTAGACACTTTCCCTTCCTTTTTGTTTTCTTTTTTTTTATCTTTATTAACTTGAGTATTTCTTATTTACATTTCGATTGTCATTCCCTTTCCCAGTTTCCAGGCCAACATCCCCCTAATCCCTCCCCCTCCCCCTCTATATTGGTGTTCCCCTCCCCATCCTCCCCCCATTACCGCCCGCCCCCCAACAATCACGTTCACTGGGGGTTCAGTCTTGGCACACACACACACACACACACACACACACACACACACTAGCAAAAGCACAATACGACAATAAGTGCCCAAACAAAGAAATATGTATAAAAATTAATTTTTAAAAAATCTACCTAAGTAGCACTGAGTTTCCTGGGTTTAGGGCCTGCCCTGAAGTGAGCCTCCACTGGAAGAAACTACTTTGTTCTTTATGAGAGTGTGTCTATTGCAGATAGCTTCTGGGGTTAGGGGTAGTGCAAGCAAGATGAGTTTTACTACATGTAGTTCAAAGTGTCACCATTATACCCAACTCACCTCTGTAATTTCGGTGGGCCACTCTATTGTGTCCTCAGATAAAGATAATTGTTGACCAAGTGGACCATAAGGGGAAAATTGTCCAACTTTCACCTTAAGTTGAAGACCTTCTGGAAAGTTCCAGTAGTTGAGAATGTCATAGTCTGCATTCAACTTCATTTTCTCATTCAAATTCACTTGTTCTCCAGCAGGATTAGTAAACTGCATGTTCTTCAGAAAAGGGTGCAGCTAAAAAGGATAGATTATGCATTACCTTATGATTAAGTTAGTACCAGAGTGAAGATATATAACCCAAGAGTTAGTGAAAGTCTCTTATTATGTATATCTTTGAAGCATAAGGCAAATTTAAACAGGTATAGAAAACATAAGACAAATGGCAGCATATGTATCTAATTGTGTAACATTTCTGAAAATGTCAGTCGAACAGACAGTTCTGAATCATCCACAAAATAATTAGTAAATGAATAAAAGTCAGGTAATTGTCAGTTTGTCTAAGAAAAGTTAGCCCATCCATTTATTTTCAGAATTAACCTGTCTTGGTGTCCTTTCTGTTGCTTTGATAAAGAGCTTACAGCTTACAGTCCTGAAGACTGTGGAAGGCCAAAACAAGAAATCAAGGCAGGAACCTGGAGGGAGGAAATAAAGCAGAGACTGTGGAGGAATGTGCTTCTTGACTTGCTTCCATGGCTTACTCAGCTTTCATTCTTATGAAGTCAGGGCAATTTGACTAGGGATGGCACTGTCCTCGGTGGACTGGCCTCTTCAACATATCATCAATCGTAAATCAAGAAAATACCCCACAGACTTGCCCACAGGCCAATCTGATAGATACAATTATTCAGTTGAGTTTACCCTTCCCAGGTAACTCTCATTTGTGTCAAATTGAAAAAAACTAGCCAGTCCATTGCTCAAAGTAAAAAGAGGCCTTGAAAACCTAAAGTGGTGATAGATGAGATTCTTTAAGTGTCAGGAGTAGGCTTAACATCACTTAGACACATCAGTAAGTTTTCTTACAGGGATGTAGTTCAGTTGGTAGAGTCGCCTGGCATTAGTGAAATCCTGGGTTTGATCCGGGCTATGCATAGACTGGGTATAGTTGTTCATGTCTGCTATCTCAGCACTCAGGATGTAGAGGCAGGAGAATCAGAAGTTTGTTGTTGGTCTTGGCCGCATAGTAAATGTGAAACCAGGAAATCTAAGCATATTACATTCTTCATAAACAGCAATAATTACAACAACAAAGAAATAGTTTTCCTTTCCTTTGTTTTTATGTAAATAAAAAGGCATATGTTCAAAGGACCTTAAATCTTACTGCAAAGGCAGTCTATTTCAAAACATTTAGGAAATGAAATCAGCATAGATGTCCATAAACTGATAAATAGATAATTAAAATGTGTTACATTTACATAATGTACCCTTATTCATCTGTAAAGAAAATGGAATTATGGTAATTTTATGCAAATGGATGTAACTGGAAAACACCATACTGAATGAAGCAGTGCAGGACCAGGAAGACCAAGGTAATGTGTTCTTTTCATTTGTAGAAGATAACTTTGAATGGTTAGATTTGTAAACTTACTGGGATGTTTATAGGGACCAGGGAGTTAGAATGGGCTTATGAGACAGGGAAAGAGAAGAGGCAATAAGTGCTGAGGAGGACATATTAGAACACTTAAGGAACAGAAGAGCATTGTAGGTAGAAAAGTTTAACACAGAATAGGAGTGGAGAATAGAGAAGAGGATGGGGAGAGAATTTAACTAACCAAGTATGAAAAAGGTCTATGGAAATCTACTGTTTTTTTTTTTTGTCCAGTAAAATTATAATTAAAAAACAGCCAGAATACGGCAAATACATAGGCGAATGCCAGCAGCAAACCACTGAACTGAGAACGGGACCCCACTTGAAGGAATCAGAGAAAGGACTGAAAGAGCTGAAGGTGCTTGAGACTTTATATGAACAACAACGCCAACCAAGCAGAGCTTCCAGGGACTAAGCCACTACCCAAAGACTATACATGGACTGACCCTGGACTCTGACCTCATAGGTAGCAGTGAATAGCCTAGTAAGAGCACCAGTGGAAGGGGAAGCCCTTGGTCCTGCCAAGACTGAACCCCCAGTGAATGTGATTCATGGGGGGGAGGATGGCAATGGGGGGAGGATTGTGAGAGGAACACCCACATAGATGGGGAGTAGGAGGAGTTAGGGGGATGTGGGCATGGAGACCCGGAAAGGGAATAACATTTGAAATGTAAATAAGAAATACCCAATTTAATAAAGATGAAAAAAAGAATGGGGTGGGGGATTAGGGTGCTGATGTCCTGGAAATCAGGAAAGGGTATAACATTGCAAATGTAAGTAAGAAATACTCAATTTAATAAAAATGGAAGAAAAAAGAAATGTAAATACATAAAATATCCAATAAGAAAATAAAAAAAAAAACTCATTTGGAATTGAGGCGTCTTGCATTATTGGATATTTCTTCTCACAGAAGCCAAAATTTTGAAGCAAAACTCCCAGTTCGGGTATAGATTAATTTCTTAGGAATTGTTTGTCAGGGGATCCAGAGATTGCCCAAACAACTCAGGCGATTGCCATTGCTTCTGCTTGTCCATCACTCATATTACTGTTAAAGGTACCAAGCTACAGACCTGAGCCTAGAGTCCTCCCTCTAGGCTAGCCTTTGGGGGTGGAAGTCATAGATACTCTTGGGGAAGCAAAATCATCAATAGTACCCAACTGCAAACCCTTTGATTATGATAATGACCTTTTTGTCTAGATATGTTCACTGGGAAGATAGTAGCATGAATCTTACAATGAATTTGAAACACAGAACATGGGGGGAATTCATAGCTTTTAGTCATGGTGGGAGAGGACATTGGCCTTAGCAAGGAACATTCGGTTACTTTGCTAAGTAGAAATGGTATCCACCTGCTTTCTAAATACTTATGATTATACTCACATGTTAGTTTTGCTTTCATTATTAATTAGAAGAATTTCTTGGAATTCAAAGGTTTACAAGTGGTCAAATTGCTAAGAAATAGTCACTTTGACTTATGTAGAAGTTAGAATGATAAAATGTCCCTCATAGGCACAGATATTTGAACAGTTTTTCCTTCGTTGGAGCTGTTGTTAGGAGGAGGATTAGGAGATGCTGCCTTGTTGGGGAAAGGATGCCATTGGGTGTGTACCTTCAGAGTATAAAGATTCATACTGCCCCAGTTTGCCAGCTCTGATTCATTCTTTTTTTTTTATTTTTTTTTATTATCTTGAGTATTTCTTATATACATTTCAAGTGTTATTCCCTTTCCCGGTTTCCGGACAGACATCACCCTCCCCCCTCCCCTTCCTTGTGGGTGTTCCCCTCCCAAACCTCCCCCCATTGCCACCCTCCCCGCATAGTCTAGTTCACTGGGGGTTCAGTCTTAGCAGGACCCAGGGCTTCCCCTTCCACTGGTGCTCTTACTAGGATATTCATTGCTACCTATGGGGACAGAGTCCAGGGTCAGTCCATGTATAGTCTTTAGGTAGTGGCTTAGTCCCTGGAAGCTCTGGTTGCTTGACATTGTTGTACTTTTGGGGTCTCGAGCACCTTCAAGCTCTTCCAGTTCTTTCTCTGATTCCTTCAACGGGGGACCTATTCTCAGTTCAGTGGTTTGCTGCTGGCATTCGCCTCTGTATTTGCTGTATTCTGGCTGTGTCTCTCAGGAGCGATCTACATCCGGCTCCTGTCGGTCTGCACTTCTTTGCTTCATCCATCTTGTCTAATTGGGTGGCTGTATATGTATGGGCCACCTGTGGGGCAGGCTCTGAATGGGTGTTCCTTCAGTCTCTGTTTTAATCTTTGCCTCTCCCTTCCCTGCCAAGGGTATTCTTTTTCCTCATTTAAAGAAGGAGTGAAGCATTCACATTTTGATCATCCGTCTTGAGTTTCCTTTGTTCTAGGGATCTAGGGTAATTCAAGCATTTGGGCTAATAGCCACTTATCAATGAGTGCATACCATGTATGTCTTTCTGTGAGTGGGTTAGCTCACTCAGGATGATATTTTCCAGTTCCAACCATTTGCCTACGAATTTCATAAACTCGTTGTTTTTGATAGCTGAGTAATATTCCATTGTGTAGATGTACCACATTTTCTGTATCCATTCCTCTGTTGAAGGGCATCTGGGTTCTTTCCAGTTTCTGGCTATTATAAATAAGGCTGCGATGAACATAGTGGAGCACGTGTCTCTTTTATATGTTGAGGCATCTTTTGGGTATATGCCCAAGAGAGGTATGGCTGGATCCTCAGGCAGTTCAATGTCCAATTTTCTGAGGAACCTCCAGACTGATTTCCAGAATGGTTTTACCAGTCTGCAATCCCACCAACAATGGAGGAGTGTTCCTCTTTCTCCACATCCTCGCCAGCATCTGCTGTCACCTGAGTTTTTGATCTTAGCCATTCTCACTGGTGTGAGGTGAAATCTCAGGGTTGTTTTGGTTTGCATTTCCCTTATGACTAAAGATGTTGAACATTTCTTTAGGTGTTTCTCAGCCATTCGGCATTCCTCAGCTGTGAATTCTTTGTTCAGCTCTGAACCCCATTTTTTAATAGGGTTATTTGTTTCCCTGCGGTCTAACTTCTTGAGTTCTTTGTATATTTTGGATATAAGGCCTCTATCTGTTATAGGATTGGTAAAGATCTTTTCCCAATCTGTTGGTTGTCGTTTTGTCCTAACCACAGTGTCCTTTGCCTTACAGAAGCTTTGCAGTTTTATGAGATCCCATTTGTCGATTCTTGATCTTAGAGCATAAGCCATTGGTGTTTTGTTCAGGAAATTTTTTCCAGTGCCCATGTGTTCCAGATGCTTCCCTAGTTTTTCTTCTATTAGTTTGAGTGTGTCTGGTTTGATGTGGAGGTCCTTGATCCACTTGGACTTAAGCTTTGTACAGGGTGATAAGCATGGATCGATCTGCATTCTTCTGCATGTTGCCCTCCAGTTGAACCAGCACCATTTGCTGAAAATGCTATCTTTTTTCCATTGGATGGTTTTGGCTCCTTTGTCAAAAATCAAGTGACCATAGGTGTGTGGGTTCATTTCTGGGTCTTCAATTCTATTCCATTGGTCTATCTGTCTGTCTCTGTACCAATACCATGCAGTTTTTATCACTATTGCTCTGTAATACTGCTTGAGTTCAGGGATAGTGATTCCCCCTGAAGTCCTCTTATTGTTGAGGATAGCTTTAGCTATCCTGGGTTTTTTGTTATTCCAGATGAATTTGCAAATTGTTCTGTCTAACTCTTTGAAGAATTGGATTGGTATTTTAATGGGGATTGCATTGAATCTGTAGATTGCTTTTGGTAAAATGGCCATTTTTACTATATTAATCCTGCCAATCCATGAGCATGGGAGATCTTTCCATCTTCTGAGGTCTTCTTCAATTTCTTTCCTCAGTGTCTTGAAGTTCTTATTGTACAGATCTTTTACTTGCTTGGTTAAAGTCACACCGAGGTACTTTATATTATTTGGGTCTATTATGAAGGGTGTCGTTTCCCTAATTTCTTTCTCGGCTTGTTTCTCTTTTGTATAGAGGAAGGCAACTGATTTATTTGAGTTAATTTTATACCCAGCCACTTTGCTGAAGTTGTTTATCAGCTTTAGTAGTTCTCTGGTGGAACTTTTGGGATCACTTAAATATACTACTCTGATTCATTCTTGAGTTAGAAGGTGTGAGCTCTCAGAATCCCGCTCTGGTTGTTAAGCAGTCCTAATATGTCCTGCCATGCTGTCCTTACAATTATGGCCTCTAAACCTCTAGAACTGTTAGAGGAAGACAGCGTTTTTTTCTTGTCAGTCGCTCTGTTCACAGTGCTTATTCACAGCAAGAGGAAAGTAACTAACACAGAAGTTAGCTCTTCTGCTGTGAAGAACAAAACCATGTTGTTTTGTGGAAGAATGTGGGAGTTTGTGGAACTTTGGAGTAGAAAAGCAGGTGATTGCTGTAAACAGAGATTAAAGGCCTTTTAGTAGAACCTGGAAGACACTTGAGAACAGCATATATGTACTGAGGGGACAGGTCAAGAAGTTACAGAAAGGAAAAACAGTAGCAACTGGGCAAGAGGCCATTCCTATGACATTTTGGGGTAAGGAAGGCCTCTGCCTTCGTCCTAAAACTTGCCCAAGGGTTTTTTTTCTTTTTTCTTTTTATCTTTATTAACTTAAGTATTTGTTATTTACATTTTGATTGTTATTCTGTTTCCCAGTTTCTGGGCTAACATCCCCCCTGTTGATTCTTTGTATAGTCCTTTTTGTTTCTACTTGGTTGATTGCAGCTCAGAGTTTGATTATTTCCTGCCTTCTACTCCTCCTGGGTGTCTTTGCTTCTTATTTTTTTCCCTAGAGCTTTGAGGTTGCGGTCAAGATGCTGATATATGCTCTCTCCTTCAACTGCATTTTTAATACCGAGTCACAAAGTCCACATTCTGAGAATAAGAAGCATACTCGGGCCTGCATGTCAATACCCTACACCTACAGTAGGCTGAAACAGGAGTAACAGTTTGGAGGGGTGACTGATCCAGATTACCATGGGAAAATCGACTTGTTTTTCCACAATGGAGAGAAGGAGGATTATGACTCCAGTTCAGAAAATCCTTTAGGGAGTTTCCTGGCACTGCCATGTCAATTATATCAATGGGAAACTGCAAAAGCCTAATCCAGGCAAGATGACAAAGGCGATGATTGTATGAGTCATTACTCCAGGAAAGCACCAAGACTTGCTGAGGTGCTTGCCAAGGGTGGAGCAAAGACAGCATGGGTAGTAGAGAAACATAAGTATAAATAGAAGCTAAGACCACATGACCAGTTGTGGAAATCAGAATTATAATTGACATGAGGGTTTCTGTTATATTTGTTAAGAATGTGTTTATACAGATATGTCTTTTCCTCTTTAATTTCTTTATTGTGTAATGACACATCAATTAAGAGAATATCAGTGGTTATCATATTTACATTCGAGACACTAGGCGTTGTCTCTCAAAGGGCATTGCCTCTTATGTTAAATTCATAGTGCATTTGTGGTTGTGTGAGGGACAGCTATATCATGTTTAGGTGTGGTTGTGACCTGGTTATTGTTTTTCTTTAGAAATTAAGCTGCCATGAGCTATGATTGTGTGTCAAGTTGACAAGTGGTGGGCTTCTGTTGGATATTCTTGGTTGTCAATTTGACTACATCTATAGTCAACTAATAACCAAAATGGAGGGTACACCTGTGAGGAAGTTTTGCATAATTTGAAGGAGGAAGATCCACTTCTAATATAGATCTTTGCTGTAGGAAGAGAAGCTTTTAATACCAATCTTTTTATTTGGGAAAAGACAGGTCTTTAACCCAGATCTTTGATCCAGATATAATCTGGTCTATGTCTTCTGCTGAAATCCTACATAGAACTTGGAAGAGGGAAGCTTATGCTTTTTGCTTTCTTCCCCTCTCCTCTTTAGCAAGTCATTTTTTTCCCCAGGGGAATTATAGCCTCCTTCTACTGGGTTCCATCATATAGTAAAGAGGAGCTGAGATGTCCAGCATTATTGACTGAACAACAATAGAATTCTTGGGCTTTCTCTTCATAGCCAGCCATTGTTGGATTAGCTGGACCACATCCTACAAGTCCCTCTGGAAAGCCCAGGCTAATACAGTCACTGATGCCTTTCTCTCCACCAGCCTACATTTGATACTGTGAAATCTGGCCAGTAGAGATGTGTACAACTCAGTTGTAATCGCATCTGATGTGGTATGGGCTATCTGATGCACTAGGTTACTACACTCCATTTCTGGCCTGTAACCAAAAGGAGTGGCAGGAACTTATATTTTTTTATTTTTGGTTGGGGACTCTTGGGGGTCTCCTTGATCAAGAAGTCATATGAAGGTGTAACATACCTGTTCCTAGAATTTTTGTTGAGTAATTCTTGGCTTCTATACACATTCAAAGTATCTAGCCATATAGTGTTTCTATCCTCATATCTTTAAAAGCATATTATTTCAAGTTTAATTACATATAGTAGGTTTTAATGGTTTTCTTATAAATTCTTAGTCACAATTAGCTATCTCTCATGTTCTCCCTCTTTTTAAAAGAATTGTTTTATTTATTTACATTCCAAATGTTGTCCCCTTTTCCGGTCCCCAGTCCAAGAATTCTTCACCCCATCTCATCATCCCTTTACCTATGAGAGGGTGCTCAGCCCCATCCCCCTCCCCCTGGGGCATCAAGTCTGTACAGGATTAGGCCCATCCTCTTTCACTGAGGCCAGACAAATCCTCTCTTACATGTGTGCCTGCAGCCATGTGTCAGACAATGTATGCTCTTTGGTTGATGACTTAGTCTCTGGGAGCTTTGAGGGGTCTGGGTTAGATGACATTGTTGTTCTTCCTATGGAGTTGCCATCCTCTTGAACTCCGTTAGTCCTTCCCTTAACTTTCCAAGAGGTCTCCGACCTCAGTTAACTGGTTGGTTGTAAGTATCTGCATCTATCTCTGTCAGCTGCTGGAAGAGTCTCTCAGATGATAGACATTCTGGGCTCCTGACTGCAAGCACAACATGGCATTAGTAATGTGAGGCTTTGGTGCTTGCCCATGGTTAACTCCTACATTGGCAATCATTGGATTGCATTTCCTTCAATCTGTGCTCCATTTTTGTCCTAGTATTTTGTTCAGACAGTAACAATTCTGGGTCAAAATTTTGCAGGTAGCTTGTTGACCCCATGCCTCCACTGAGGACCCTGTCGATCTAGTGGAGGTGGTCTCTTCAGGTTCCATTTCTCCACTGTTGGACATTTTGGTTAAGGTCATCCCCACTGAGGCATGGGAACCTCTCACATTCCAGGTTTTTGAGATTTCCTAGAGGGTCCTTCAATACCTGCACCCTCATCCTTGCATCCATATATTTCCCTTTATTCTCTTAAGTTGGAAGAGGGAAGGAGGAGGGAGAGGGGGTAGGATGAGGTATTGGGAGAGACAGGAGAGACGCCCAGAAGGCCATGTGCATGAATAGAAATCTTCTGTTCTCTTACTTACTTCCTTCATTCTGCTTTTCTACTTCCAGAATTCCCTCTTCTATTTGCCCCTTTCCCCCTGTGTTCTCCTATCCTCTATTTCTTAATACCCACCAACAGCTCCTTCTTACTTCTTAATTTTTTACTTCTACAGGCATTGCAAACTAAGCACACATAACTAAAGAATTGAAGCTACCTAGATCTTATCTGTCTGGGTCTGGGTTACCTACAGAATGATTTTTTTTTTTTGCCAAGTTTCACCCATTTACCTGAAAATGTGGTGATTTTATTTTTGTTTACATATAAATAATAGTCCTTTGTTTGTAGGCACCACATTTTCATTCTGCATTCATTAGGCCATGGACATTTAGGCTGATTTCATTTCCTGGCTCCTGTGCATAGGTCACCAGTGAATATGCATGCTTAAGCATTTCTGGCCTAAGATATAGATTCCTTTGTGTGTATGACCAGAAGTGGTATAGTTTGCATGTGTGTTCATGTTCCAGTTCAGCTTTTAGGGAAACCTCCAGACTGATCCCAGAGTTGCTGCACTAGTTTCTACTTCTACCAACAGTGTATAAGGGTTTGCACTCTCCACATCTGTAACATTTGTTTTCTTTTTTTTTTAATTTAGAGAATACTTTATTAGTTTTTGTAATCAAACCCACGTATATAAGACCTTACATATTTAATACAGTGTGTTACTCCTGTACAAATGGAAAAAACTTAAGTTCAACATTTCTAGACCAATATGGCTGTTAATTTCTGTACAGTGCCAACTCAACACAGTAAACGGGGATACTTTTTTCGAAAGTTGACAGCACAGGTAAAGTTTCAAAAAATTCAAATTATATATCTGTATATATATATTTATATTTATATAAAAAGACCAATAATAGCAGTGTGTTATGCATCAACAGCAGCAACAGCTTTTCCAGGTTCTGCAGTCATCTGAACAAAACTGTAGAGACATCCAGCACACTCCATTAAAAAAAAAAAAGTAAAAAAACAAAACCCGAGAAAACAGCACAGTTCTGTTACTCTTGTGGTACCTGGCACCATTTTTTTTTAAAATTAGCTTCTCAATCATCATCTGGAAAGAAAACATTCTGAGCAACATCATTAAAAACAGCTCTGATAAAGCACGGTCACTACTACGTATCATAAAGCAGGTACAAGCTATTTTACATCCACAGAGGTATGATACAGTACTGTCCTACATCTATAATACTAGAGTATACAATTTAAAAGGCATTATTTGAGACTTGATTCTACTTTTCCAGCAGAGGGCCCAAAGGATGGTGTGACACTGCTTTGTAAAGAAACATACTCTAGACAGGATTTCCTTTCACTAGTGGCACACTTCTAAGGATTCATTCTCTCCATGAATGTCAGCTAAAACCGTTATTAAAAAAATGAAATATCCCTAGAACAAAACCGTATAACCACCGGATTCACATGAAGATGACCTAGTGGAGACAAGCTGGACCTCACCTTACCAACAAGCTATCAAATCTGTTATGTTAAAACAGTGAGACCTCCAAGGAAGGAGATGCCAAGTAGTGCTTCAAAGCTTTGGACCACAATCAAACACAGCATCCTTTTCAACAGAAGCAGAAGCTCATCTGAATATGCTCATGGATGCTGACATCAACATTTAATCATCTCCTCACTCATCCAGGAAGAGGGGGAGATCAGTTACTACTGTACTTTATTGTGTTCAACCAAATCACCATGTTACAAAAATAGCAAGCTGCCATAATAAAAAATAAGGCTCCTCTATCCAGCACCAGATAGCATCATTTTACTTTCAAGCCTAGAAATTGCACACTTGTATATAAACCAACCGAAGATGAGGATTGAGAGTTCATCTTGGTGGATTTTTCCTTTGATGAATATGAAGTGTCCTTCCTTATCTTTTTTGATGACTTTTAATTGAAAATTGATTTTATTTGATATTAGAATGGCTACTCCAGCTTGCTTCTTCTGACCATTTGCTTGGAAAGTTGTTTTCCAGCCTTTCACTCTGAGGTAGTGTCTGTCTTTGTCTCTGAGGTGTGTTTCCTGTAGGCAGCAGAATGCAGGGTCCTCATTGCGTATCCAGTTTGTTAATCTATGTCTTTTTATTGGGGAGTTGAGGCCATTGATGTTGAGAGATATTAAGGAATAGTGATTATTGCTTCCTGTTTTATTCATATTTGGATGTGAGGTTATGTTTGTGTGCTTTCATTCTCTTTGTTTTGTTGCCAAGACAATTAGTTTCTTGCTTCTTCTAGGGTATAGCTTGCCTCCTTATGTTGGGCTTTACCATTTATTATCCTTTGTAGTGCTGGATTTGTAGAAAGATATTGTGTAAATTTGGTTTTGTCATGGAATATCTTGGTTTCTCCATCAATGTTAATTGAGAGTTTTGCTGGATACAGTAACCTGGGCTGGCATTTGTGTTCTCTTAGTGTCTGTATGACATCAGTCCAGGATCTTCTGGCCTTCATAGTTTCTGGCGAGAAGTCTGGTGTGATTCTGATAGGTCTGCCTTTATATGTTACTTGACCTTTTTCCCTTACTGCTTTTAATATTCTTTCTTTATTTTGTGCGTTTGGTGTTTTGACAATTATGTGACGGGAGGTGTTTCTTTTCTGGTCCAATCTATTTGGAGTTCTGTAGGCTTCTTGTATGTCTATGGGTATCTCTTTTTTTAGGTTAGGGAAGTTTTCTTCTATGATTTTGTTGAAGATATTTACTGGTCCTTTGAGCTGGGAGTCTTCACTCTCTTCTATACCTATTATCCTTAGGTTTGATCTTCTCATTGAGTCCTGGATTTCCTGTATGTTTTGGACCAGTAGCTTTTTCCGCTTTACATTATCTTTGACAGTTGAGTCAATGATTTCTATGGAATCTTCTGCTCCCGAGATTCTCTCTTCCATCTCTTGTATTCTGTTGGTGAAGCTTGTATCTACAGCTCCTTGTCTTTTCTTTTGATTTTCTATGTCCAGGGTTGTTTCCATGTGTTCTTTCTTGATTGCTTCTATTTCCATTTTTAATTCCTTCAACTGTTTGATTGTGTTTTCCTGGAATTCTTTCAGGGATTTTTGCGATTCCTCTCTGTAGGCTTCTACTTGTTCTCTAAGGGAGTTCTTTATGTCTTTCTTGAAGTCCTCCAGCATCATGATCAAATATGATTTTGAAACTAGATCTTGCTTTTCTGGTGTGTTTGGATATTCCGTGTTTGCTTTGGTGGGAGAATTGGGCTCCGATGATGCCATGTAGTCTTGGTTTCTGTTGCTTGTGTTCCTGCGCTTGCCTCTCGCCATCAGATTATCTCTAGTGTTACTTTGTTCTGCTATTTCTGACAGTGGCTAGGCTGTCCTGTCCTATAAGCCTGTGTGTCAGGAGTGCTGTAGATCTGATTTCCTCTCTTTCAGTCAGTTATGGGGACAGAGTGTTCTGCTTTCGGGCGTGTAGTTTTTCCTCTCTACAGGTCTTCAGCTGTTCCTGTGGGCCTGTGTCTTGAGTTCACCAGGCAGGTTTCTTGCAGGGGAAAAGTTGGTCCTACCTGTGGTTCCAAGGCTCACGTTTGCTCGTGGGGTACTGCCTAAGTCCTCTCCGCGGCGGCAGCAACTGGGAAGATCTGCGCCGCTCTTTCCGGGAGCCTCCGTGCACCAGGGTTCCAGATGACGTTTGGTGTTTTCCTCTGGCGTCTGGATGTGCACAGAGTGCAGTCTCTTCTGGTTTCCCAGGCGTGTCTGCCTCTCTGAAGGTTTAGCTCTCCCTCCCATGGGATTTGGGTGCAGAGAACTGTTTATCTGGTCTGTTTCCTTCAGGTTCCGGCGGTGTCTCAGGCGCAGGGATCCTGCCGCTCCTGGGCCCTCCCCTACGGGAACCCAGAGGCCTTATACAGTTGCCTCTTGGGCCAGGGATGTGGGCAGGGGTGGGCAGTGTTGGTGGTCTCCTCCGCTCTGCAGCCTCAGGAGTGCCCACCTGATCAGGCGGTGAGGTCTCTCTCCCACGGGGTTTGGGAGCAGAGAGCTGCTGCGGGCCGGGATCAGCGGGTGTGGGACTTCCTGTAACATTTGTTTTCATTGGTGCCTTGATGATGACCATTCCAAGGATAGACGAACTCTTTTTTTTTTTTTTTTATTATCTTGAGTATTTCTTATATACATTTCAAGTGTTATTCCCTTTCCCGGTTTCCGGACAGACGTCACCCTCCCCCCTCCCCTTCCTTGTGGGTGTTCCCCTCCCAAACCTCCCCCCATTGCCACCCTCCCCGCATAGTCTAGTTCACTGGGGGTTCAGTCTTAGCAGGACCCAGGGCTTCCCCTTCCACTGGTGCTCTTACTAGGATATTCATTGCTACCTATGGGGACAGAGTCCAGGGTCAGTCCATGTATAGTCTTTAGGTAGTGGCTTAGTCCCTGGAAGCTCTGGTTGCTTGACATTGTTGTACTTTTGGGGTCTCGAGCACCTTCAAGCTCTTCCAGTTCTTTCTCTGATTCCTTCAACGGGGGACCTATTCTCAGTTCAGTGGTTTGCTGCTGGCATTCGCCTCTGTATTTGCTGTATTCTGGCTGTGTCTCTCAGGAGCGATCTACATCCGGCTCCTGTCGGTCTGCACTTCTTTGCTTCATCCATCTTGTCTAATTGGGTGGCTGTATATGTATGGGCCACCTGTGGGGCAGGCTCTGAATGGGTGTTCCTTCAGTCTCTGTTTTAATCTTTGCCTCTCCCTTCCCTGCCAAGGGTATTCTTTTTCCTCATTTAAAGAAGGAGTGAAGCATTCACATTTTGATCATCCGGATAGACGAACTCTTAATGTAGTTTTAGTCTGTATTTCCTTGATGGTTAAGGATGTTGAAACCTTTTAAAAGTGTTTATTAGCCATGTTTATTTCTGATTTTGAGAACTTTCTTTTTAGTTCTGTAGCCAAATTTAAAACTGTACTGTTCGTTTCCTTCATGTATGAATTTTCTGTGTTCTTTGTATATTCCCCCCCCCCTTAATTAGATATAAGCTTGGAAATTATTTTCCCTTTCTGTGGACTGGCATTTTCCTAACAGTTTCTTTTGCTGTACAGTATATTTTACTCTCATGAGATCCCATTTTCCCTGTTTTATTGTTTCTTTTCCTCCAGAGTTATCTCGGTATGCAATTATTTGTCCACAATTTGAAGCATGTTGTTGGCCTTTTCCTTTAGCAGTTACAGGGTATCACAACTTATACTGAGGACCATGGTCAATTTGAAGTTTAGTTTTATTTACACTGAGAAATAAGGTTCTATTTTCATTCCCTACATTTTAAAATCCAGTTTGCACAGCACCGTCTTTTGAAAATACTGTCATTTCTTCAATGTATGCATTTGGCATGATTATTTATAATCTGAGTTCACTGTAAATATGTGGATTCGTGTCTGGGCCCTCTATTATTCTATGCTATGCTATGCTATGCTATGCTATCCTATTCTGTCCTATCCATGTTTTCTATTCTTTCTACTATATTCCATTATATTTTATTGTACTGATTATATATGTGTCTGTTTTTGTGCCAGTGCAGTGCTATTTGCATTATTATGACGCTGTTGTGTGAGTTTAAAGTAGGTATAATGATACCTCCAGTTGTATTCATTTGTTTAGGATTGCTTTATCTATCCTTGCTCTTTTGTGCTTTCACATTAATTTTAAGATTTTACAAGCCTGTGACGAAAAGTGTTGTTTTAAAAATTATTTCTAGAGAATTTCATACGTGAGTAAGCCAAACATAACTAAACTAAACTATACCAAACCAAACCAAGCTAAACCAAGCTAAACCAAACCAAACCAAACAACTGTACTCACATCATTTCTGCTTTTCACCCCTCCTCCCATGGCCCACACTTTTCTTTGAAATTCATGACTCACCTCCCACCCCAACACATCATACTGAGTCTGTTCACTGTAGTTTGTCTGTATATACATGTGTTTATTGCTGACCACTTGGGATTGGATAACCTATTTGGGACCACATCTCTGGAGAAAACTTACTCTACCTATCTCACCAGGCATGGACTGTCTAGTCCTCTTCACTTCGGGATAGGACCCTCTAAATATTGGCTCTTCATTGTGCATGCTGAGATTTCATGATGGTGTAGTATTGATTGAAATTACATTTAAATGTCAATTGCTCTCTCTACTATGACAAATATACAACATCAATTTTTGTAACCCATGATTTTGGGAGGTCTTTCTATTTTCTAGTGTCTTCTTCAACTCAACTATTTTCTTCACTGTCTTAAAGTTTTCATGGTAGAGCTCTTTCTTGGTTTGGTTGCCTTGCCCAGATTTATTCTCAGATATTTAATTTCTTTATGGCTATTGTCAACGGGATTATTTTGTCATTTTTTGTTGATATGTTCATCACTGGTATAAAGGAAAACTTTGTGTTAATTTTGCATTCCCTAATCTCAGTTGGGAATTTTTGGTTTTCCTTTCACTTAACACAATTTTGACTATAGGTTTTTCAAATATCCATAACATCTCCATGACTTTTATTATGAGGTAATATTGGATTTTTTTCAAAGTCCTTTTCTTCATCTATTGACATGATCATGTGATTTTCGTGTTTGGGTCCACGTATGTGAGCAATTTCACTTGTTGATTTACATTTGTAGATTCATCCCTGAATATCTGGAATGAAGCCAATTTGGTAATGGTGACTGATCCTTTTCATGTGATAGTGAATTAAGTTTACAGATGTTTTATTGAGAATTTATTTTCATTCATATTTTTATTTTTTAAACGATTTGATTTTTTGAAATTATAATATCATTACAGAATTTCTCCCTTCCATTTTATTAACTTGTACACATACATTTGCTAGGAAGACTGGTCTGTGATTTCCGTTTTTGTTGTGTCTTTATCTGGCTTGAGTTTCAGGTTACTACACCAGTATTAATCAATCTGGTTTCATAGAAAGTTTTGAAGTAGTTACTTCTTTTCTATTTTATACAATAATTTGAGAAGCACTGATAGTAGTTCTTTAACCTTCTGGTAAAATGCTGTAGATTTTGTTCCTGGAATTTCTTAGTTGTGAAATCTCACATTTTATTCTCATTGCTGATTAATTGGTCTGTTTAAATACTATCTTATTGATGTTCAGGTGTACTTTTTGGAATACCTGAGTGGGATTCTATATTCTAACTCAGTCTCCTAGTATTTATCTTTTTTATTAAAGAATTAATGTTAAGAATTATTGTTAAAGTTAGTATAGAATTGGTCATTTTTGGAAGAGACATTTACCTTTTTTTTTCTTTCATGTTTTTGTTTCTGTACTGGGATTTACATAAGGACTTAATTTGTTGATTTGGAAAAATATTTCTTGTTTTGAAAATTTAAGTCACATTTCTCTTCTACTAAATGCATTTACAATTTAGGAGAGGAGAAGTCCTAGTAGGATCAAAGAGTAATTTTCCTCTGTCTGACCAGTATTCAGGATGCTTTATTCCTAGCTTTTCCCCTTGACAGTCAGATTCTGCGCAATAATAGTCAATGTCCAAGGTTCAGCACACTTCTGGAAAGCCCTTGCTTTTGTTGAAATCAGGTTAATAGACTTTACCTGAGCGCCCTAGCCAGAGGTGCCTGCACTTGCCTCCTCCAATTTTTCTGTAGTCTTTACTTTGAGTTGTAGAATTATATATATAGCTAGGTACCTGTACTGGCTGGTTTTGTGTGTCAACTTGACACAAGCTGGAATTATCATAGAGAAAGGAGCCTCAGTTGAGAAAATGCCTCCATGAGACCCAGGTGTAAAGCATTTTCTCAACTAGTGATCAAGGCGAGAAGACCCAGCCCTTAGAGGGCAGTGCCATCCATGGGCTGGTGGTTCTGGGTTCTATAAGAAAGCAAGCTGAGCAAGCCAGGGGAAGCAAGCCAGTAAGTAACATCCCTACATAGCCTTTGCATCAGTTCCTGCTTTCTGACTTGCTTGAGTTCCATTTCTGTCTTCCTTTGGTGACGAACAGCAATGTGGAAGTGCAAGCTGAATAAACCCTTTCCTCTCCAACTTGCTTCTTGGTTATGATGTTTTGTGCAGGATTAGAAACTCTGACTAAGACAGTAACCTATCATCAATCACCTTCAATGCCCAGTTGGCCTCCACAGGCTTTGCTGCATGATGTGGTAGTCTTCTACCTAAGTGTTTTATCTTTAATCAGCTCAGTCCCTTCCCTCTCTTCTGAATCCTCTTCTCCTTTTTATTAAATTATACATATAATATAATACTATATTTTACCTATAATATATACCTATATCACTCTCAGTTGTTTTGATCCTCCAGCATGTCTCTGTAACTTCTCTCTCCATGTTGTTTGATTCTATGTGTCTAGGCACTCTACCTTCTTCCATCATCTCTGGATTAGCAGTTTACTTCCACAGTCTAACTCTGCTTTCTATTGGGCTCATAAGAGAAGCTACTTTCTGTACCTTTCATATGTGAATATTGACCTGGCAACACAAAACACTGATGTGGATTTAGAACACTATCTTCCCTCCATGGAAACTTTTTTCTTTTTATCAACTCTGTACATGTTTTGACTTACTTACCCCTTTATCAGTTACAAGTCATTTATTTCATACACTTAGAGATCCAGAATAAATAGCGTGACCTCAAAAGCATACATTTACAAAATCCCATTGTTGATGTTTTGAGCAAGCCGATTAAAGACACATTACCTGCCAGGCTGAAAATATCAGGTCTTCTGCCTCTTTTACTGGTGTTACTTCTACTTGCTGAAGAAGCATCTTGTGAAGGCTGTGGGCCACAGCATATACCGCATTGTATATATTATAAGCAAATTCAGTCATGACCATGTCAAAATGGCTCCCCGGTGTTTCATGCAAGGAAGCATTAGGCAGACAGTTCTCTAGTGTATTGCAGTCATCATCAGCAAATGAGCAGTTAAAAAAGTAGAACCAAAACCTTGTAAGGTAAAAATCTTCTGGGTATTTGGAAGGATGAACTGTTTGGATAAAATTTCTGTAACCAGAGGTTTCTTTGTGGTGATGTGCAAAGATGAGGCTCCCATGGAATGACTGTAAAATGAAATGCTTTGACTGGATGATGACATCCCAATCTGAGTTCATGATCCAGACTTTCCTTGTAACTAAAATTTGTCTTAAATAAAACAGAAAGCCTCTCATAAAATCACTGTCACCATAGGTGATGATCACATTTGCTGTTGATTTTGCAAGATGAGTAGGACTCAATAAGTAGCTTGGTAAATAAGATACTTCACTAACTCGGATCATTTCCACAAAGTCTACACATATTTTGTTTCTGTCCATTTCTGCCCTCAATTCTGATATTATCTGAAAACCATTTTGTCCTTCAGATACAATCAATCCTACCCAGTTCCAGTGGAAATAATTCAACAAGGAGACAATGCCATGGGTGAGAGACATGTCCTTGTAGGCTATTTGATAAATGTCATGAAACTGCTCATGATTATTCAGGTTAGGGTCAAAAGACCCAATGGTCAGCTAAAAGGGAAAGAAGATAAAGCGAATAAAAGAATTATGAGAAGGTAGCATAAAGCACATGTCCAATCATGACAGGCTTTTAGCATCATGTAAAATAGTGAGAATTCATGCACCATGATTTTATATGTGTGTACATGAGGCCCAAGTTCGATATTGTAGTTCTTTGTCATTATTCACTATTTTAATTTTTCTTTTTTCTTTTTGTCTCCTTTTCTTTCTTTATTTTTGCTAAGGATTCTAAGTAAACCTGTAGCTCACTGTTTTGGTTACCCTGACTAGTCTGTGACCTGCTTAATCAGAACTTAAGTTACAGATTTTTATTGTTTACTATTGGTTTTATATGAGTGATAGATATTCAAAGTAAGGTTCTCATGCTTGTGTATCAATGACTTTAGGCACAATGCTGCTTCTCTATACCACGTTTTGTGCAGGAATAGAAACCCTGACATCATAACTTTACACTCACGGTTCCCTGCAATCACTGTGTGCTCCAGCCTATTCCTTTTTTTTGTCCTGAATACATCACAGAATACTTACACTTTGGGATGATAAACTTTGTCAGATGCATAAGCACATGTTTCTTTTATCCTCTTTTAGTACCTTGGACAGGGACTGGTGTATAAGTGATTTTATCTTTCTTCACTTAATACATTCTCACCCTTGGATATTTGTAGAGTTCTAGCAGTGTCCCTATATTGGTAGATATTATCCATGATATGCCTGTTAGGGCTGCAATTGACTTCATTTCTCTCCTACACGTGTAATTAGGCACATACTTCTTTGGCCCAGAAAGCCATGTGATACATCTATTCAATATCCACCATTCATTGAACAGTACATTATATATATCATATCCCAGAGACACATTGGGTAAAATATGAGGGTTTCTGTTGATCTCCTCAATGGCATAAACCATTGCCAGAACAATCTGGTAGTTTTTTAAATTTAACCTGCACAGAAGATATAAGAATATTTAGGGCTGCTCTGGTTTGAATGTCAAATAATTTCATATGTTAATACCCTGTCCTCAGTTGATTACATTATTAATGAAGTGTACAGAACTTTCAAGAAGTTGAGCCTTCCTGGAATTGGGTCATTAGGGACAGGCATTTGGGCTTTATTGTCACTTTACTTACTGTCAAAACTCTTGTTTCCAGAGTGAAAATATAACATAGCCAGCCAACTTCTAGCTCCTACCATTCTTATTTTCCTGCCTGGTGTCAAGTCTTACCTAACATGACGATCAAAATCTCTCTGAAGTGTAAGCCAAAATAAGCTCCTTTTCCTTACCTTGTTTTTGTTATGGTATTTTTGTCACTGTAATAAAAATATTAGCAAGAGAAAATATTCAAAGCAGGACTGTTATTTTGTATGCAACATAATTACGTTCATGGATTAAATGCTTATATCTTTATATTATTAGCATTTTCAAATTTATAACCTTTTGTGTTGGGATTATCATGTGTTTTTTAAGTTAGTAGTGTTATCTGGTCATGGTGCTGGAGCTTCATGAATGAGATTAGCATAGTTATGAAATCCCAGGGACAATACTCACTCACTAGCCATCTTGGAGAAGCTGGTTGGAAACATGGCCTTGGGAGAAAATTCAGAATAAATTTCAGATTTCAGTGCATAGGAGTTAGGCTTCTGGAAATTACAGTACCTGCATTAGAGTCTGTAAAGCACATTCAATTTTTTTTTGTAGATTGGTCTCTTTCCCAAAGAAAGAGCTCGATCTACCTTTTTAACCTACTTTTAATAGGGGTTATCAAACTCCTTTTTTTTTTGACATTTTTCTTTTATTGGATATTTTTTATTTTCATTTCAATGTTATCCCTTTCTCTGGTTTCCCCTTCAGAAAACTGCTATCTCCCCTGCTTTTATGAGGGTGCTCCCCCACCAACCCAGCCACTCTGTCCCCCCTCTCCACCCTGATATTTCCCTACCCTGGGCACTGAGCCTTGACAGGACCAAAGGCTTTTCCTCGCATTGATGCCTGAAAATGTCACATATGTGGCTGCTACATATGTGGCTGGAACCATATCCATCCTTATGTACCCTTGGAATGGTGGTTTACTTCCTGGGAGCTCTTGGTGTGTTGGTCGGGTTGGTTAATATTGTTGTTCTTCTTAGGGATTGCAAACCTCTTCTGCTCCTTCATTCCTTTTTTTTTTTACCTCTTCCACTGTGGACAATGTTCTCAGTTCAATGGTTGGGTATGAGCATCCACCAGTGTATTGTCAGACTCTGTCAAAGCCACTCAAGAGACAGCTCCTTCCTTCAGGAAGCATTTATTCAGTATATTGTCTGGGTTTGGTGGCTGAATATGGCATGGATACCTAGGTGGTACAATCTCTGGTTGGCCTTTTTCTTCAGTCTCTGCTCCACTCTCTGTCTCTATGTCTCCATATATCCTCCTGTGAGTATTTTTGTTCCCCTTTCTAAGTAGGTGTGAAGCATCTACACTTTGGTTTTCCTTCTTCTTGAGCTTCATGTGGTCTATGAATTGTATCTTGGGCATTCCCAGATTTAGGGCTAACATTTGCTTATCAGTGAGTTTCATATCATGTGTGTTTTTTGTGTTTTGGTTACCTCATTAAGGATATTTTCTAATTCCATCCATTTGCCTATGAATTTCATGAAGTCAGTGTTTTTTGTCTAGAGCTGAGGACCAAAACTAGGGCCTTGATCTTGTGTGGCAAGCACTCTGTCACTGTGCTAAATTCCCAACCCCTAAGTCATTGTTTTTAATAGGTGAGTAGTACACCATTGTGTGAATGTACCACTTTTTTATTCATTCCTCTGTTGAATGACATCTGGGTTCTTTCCAGCTTCTGGCTATTACAAATACGGCTGCTATGAACATAGTGAAGCATGTGTACTTGTTATATATTAGAGCAATTTTTTGGGTACATGTCCAGGAGTGGTCTAACTGGGTCATCAGGTAGTATTATGTCCAATTTTCTGAGATCCACCCCGAGTGTTTGTGCCAGCTTTCAGTTCCAGCAACAATAGATGCAGGACCAATGGAGTGTTTCATTTTCTTCACATCCATGCCAGTGTATGGTGTCACCTGGCTTTTCAATCTTAGGTATTCTGCCTGGTGTGAGGTGGAATCTCAGAGTTGTTTTGATTTGCATTTCCCCGATGACTAATGATCCTGAACATTTTTAGGTTCTTCTCAGGCATTTGATATTCCTCATTTGAGAATTCTTTGTTTAGCCCTGTACCCTGTTATTTAATAGGGTTATTTGATTCTCTGGAGTCTAACTTCTTGAGTTCTTTGTATACATTGGATATTAGCACTCTATTAGATGTAGGATTGGTAAATATCTGTTCCCAATCTGTTGGTTGCTCTTTTGTCCTAATGAGAGCTTCCTTTGCCTTACAGAAACTTTTCAGTTTTCTGAGGTCCCATTTGTTGATTCTTGATCTTGGAACATAAGCCATTGGTGTTCTGTTCCTCAAAATTTTCCCTGTGCCTGTGTCTTAAAGGCTCTTTCCATTTTTTTATTCTATTAGTTTGAGTGTATCTGGTTTTATGTGGATGTGCTTGATCATCAAGGACTTTAGCTTTGTACAAAGTGAAAAGAATGGATAAATTTGCATTCTTTTACATGCTGACTTGCAGTTGAACCAGCACTATATGTTGTAAATGCTGTGTTTTTCCATTGAATGGTTTTGCTCCTTTGTCAAAGATCAAGTGACCATAGGTATGTGGTTTATTTCTGGTTCTTCAATTCTATTCCATTGATCTACCTGCCTGTTTCTGCATCAATACCAGATCCCACCTTGAGAGCTGGTGTCCCAGGAGTACTGACACACAAGCTTACAGGAGGGTCAAACCACTATAAGAGACAGCAAGATCAGCTAATCCCAGAGATAAACAGATGATGAGAGGCAAGTGGAAGAAAATAAGCAGCACACACCAAGGCCACTTGGCAAATTCAGAAGCCAGTTCTCACACCACAGAAAGTCCAGTATTCTCTTTTAAAATCACACCTTATGATGATGTTAAGTGACTTTAGGAAGGCATAAATAAGTCAATGAAATAAATATAGGAAAACACAGGTAAACTGGTAGAAGCCCTTTAAAAGGAAACACAAAAATCCCTTAAAGCATTACTGGAAAACAAACCAAACAGGTGAAGGAATTGAACAAAACCATCCAGGAAACAAAAATGGAAAAAAGAAACAATAAAGAAATCACAAAGGGAGACAACCCTGGAGATAGACAACCTAGGAAAGAGATCAGAACTCATACATGCAAGCATCACCGACCGAATACAAGAGATAGAAGAGAGAATTTCAGGGGCATAAGATACCATAGAAAATATTGACACAACACTCAAAATGCACAACACAAAAAATCCTAACCCAAAACATCCAGGAAATCCAGGACACAATGAGAAGAGCAAACCTAAGGATAATAGGTATAGAAGAAAGTGAAGATTCCCAACTCAAAGGGCCAGTAAATATCTTTAAAAAAATTACAGAAGAAAACTTCCCTAATCTAAAGAAAGAGATGCCTGTAAGCATACAAGAAGCCCACAGAACTCCAGACAGATTGGACCAGAAAAGAAATTCCTCCCATCACATTATAATCAAAACACCAAATGCACTAAACAAAGAATATTAAGAGCAGTAAGAAAGAAAGGTCAAATAACATATTGAGACAGACCTATCAGAATTACACCAGACTTCTCAACAGAGACTGTGAAAGCAGGAAGATCCTGGGCAGATGTCATACAGAACCTAGGAGAACCCAAATGCCAGCCCAAGGTACTATATGCAGCAAAACTCTCCATTAACATAGATGGAGAAACCAAGATATTCCATGACAAAATCAAATTTACCCAATATCTTTCCACAGATGCAGCCTTACAAAGGATAATAAATGGAAAACCTTAACACAAGTAGGGAAGCTACATTCTAGAAAAAACCAGAATGTAATCTTCTATCAACTAACTCAAAAAGAAGATATCCTAAATTTAATTCTACCTCTAACAGCAAAATGGTAGGAAACAATAATCATTGGTTCCTAATATCTCTCAGCATCAATGGACTCAATTCCTCAATAAAAAGACAAAGACTAACAGCCTGGGTAGTTAAACAGGACCCTGCATTTTACTGCACACAGGAAATACACCTCAGTGACAAGGAGAGACACTTTCTTAGACTAAAAGGCTTGGAAAAAGTTTCCAAGCAAATGTTCCCAAGAAACAAACTGGAGTAGCCATTCTCATATCAAATAAAATTGACTTTCAATTAAAACTTATAAAAAACCATAAAGAATAGTTCATATCCCTCAAAGAAAAGTTTACCAAGATGAACTTTCAATCCTGAGCATCTATGGCATAAATGCAAGGGCAAATACATTCATAAAATAAACTTTACTAAAGTTCAAAGCATCCATGCGTGACACACAATAATAGTAGGAGACTTCAACACTCCACTGTAATGGACAGATCATTGAAACAGAACCTAAACAGAGATATTTTGAAACAAACACATGTTATGAAGCAAATGGATTTAACAGAAATCTGTAGAATATTTCATCCTAAAACAAAAGAATACACCTTCTTATCAGCATTCATGGTACCTTCTCCAAAATTGACCTTCTTGACCTCGATGACAAAACAAGCCTCAACATTAGAGCATGATAGACATAATCCCATGCATCCTATCAGATCACCATGGAGTAAGGCTGTTCTTCACTAATAACATAATAACAGACCCACAGACCCATGAAAGCTGAACAATGCTCTACTCAATGATAACTTGGAGGACATAAAAAAGAAATTAAAACTTTTTTAGAATTTAATTGTAATGAATGCACAACATACCCAAAATTTATGGGACACAATGAAAGCAGTGCTAAGAGGAAAACTCATAGCTCTCAGTGGCTCCAAAAAGAAACTGGAGAGCGCATACACTAGCAGCTTGACCTCATACCTGAAAGCTCTAGAACCAAAAGAAGCAAATATACCCAAGAGGAGTAGCGGGCAGGAAATAATCAAACTCAAGGCAGAAATCAACCGAGGAGAAACAAAAAGAACTATACAGAGGATCGAAAAAACCAGAAGCTGGTTCTTTGAGAAAACCAACAAGATAGACAAACCCTCAACAAGACTAACCAGAAGTCACAGAGATTAGTATCCAATTAACAAAATTAGAAATGATAAGAGAGACATAATAAAAAAAACTGTGTGAATCCCTGGCCCAAGAGGAAACTGTATAAGGCCTCTGGGCTCCCGTGGGGGAGGGCCCAGGAGCAGCAGGACCCCTGCCTGAGACACCGCCGGAACCTGAAGGAAACAGACCGGATAAACAGTCCTCTGCACCCAAATCCCATGGGAGGGAGAGCTAAACCTTCAGAGAGGCAGACAAGCCTGGGAAACCAGAAGAGACTGCTCTCTGTACATACATCTCGGACGCCAGAGGAAAACACCAAAGGCCATCTGGAACCCTGGTGCACTGAAGCTCCCAGAAGGGGCGGCACAGGTCTTCCTGGTTGCTGCCGCCGCAGAGAGCCCGTGGGCAGCACCCTGCGAGCAAACTTGAGCCTCGGGACCACAGGTAAGACCAACTTGTCTGTTGCAAGAAGGCTGGCTAATGAAATCGGGACACACAGAGGCAGAATTCCTCTAGAACCGGGCACGTCCTGTGTTTACCGGAAGTCCCACACTCGCAGATCCCGGCCCGCAGCAGCTCTCTGCTCCCAGACCCCGTGGGAAAGAGACCTCTCCGCCTGGTCAGGTGGGCACTCCTGAGGCTGCATAAGCTCCCGGAAGGGGCGGCACAGGTCTTCCTGGTTGCTGCCGCCGCAAAGAGCCCATGGGCAGCACCCGGCGAGCGAACTTGAGCCTCGGGACCACAGGTAAGACCAACTTTTCTGCTGCAAGAAAGCTGCCTGGTGAACTCAAGAAACAGGCCCACAGGAACAGCTGAAGACCTGTAGAGAGGAAAAACTACACGCCCGAAAGCAGAACACTCTGTCCCCATAACTGACTGAAAGAGAGGAAATCAGATCTACAGCACTCCTGACACACAGGCTTATAGGACAGGACAGCCTAGCCACTGTCAGAAATAGCAGAACAAAGTAACACTAGAGATAATCTGATGGCGAGAGGCAAGCGTAGGAACACAAGCAACAGAAACCAAGACTACATGGCATCATCGGAGCCCAATTCTCCCACGAAAACAAACATGGAATATCCAAACACACCAGAAAAGCAAGATCTAGTTTCAAAATCATATTTGATCATGATGCTGGAGGACTTCAAGAAAGACGTGAAGAACTCCCTTAGGGAAACACAGGAAAACATTAATAAACAAGTAGAAGCCTACAGAGAGGAATCGCAAAAATCCCTGAAAGAATCGCAAAAATCCCTGAAAGAATTCCAAGAAAACACAATCAAACAGTTGAAGGAATTAAAAATGGAAATAGAAGCAATCAAGAAAGAACACATGGAAACAACCCTGGATATAGAAAACCAAAAGAAGAGACAAGGAGCTGTAGATACAAGCTTCACCAACAGAATACAAGAGATGGAAGAGAGAATCTCAGGAGCAGAAGATTCCATAGAAATCATTGACTCAACTGTCAAAGATAATGTAAAGCGGAAAAAGCTACTGGTCCAAAACATACAGGAAATCCAGGACTCAACGAGAAGATCAAACCTAAGGATAATAGGTATAGAAGAGGGTGAAGATTCCCAGCTCAAAGGACCAGTAAATATCTTCAACAAAATAGAAGAAAACTTCCCTAACCTAAAAAAAGAGATACCCATAGACATACAAGAAGCCTACAGAACTCCAAATAGATTGGACCAGAAAAGAAACACCTCCCGTCACATAATTGTCAAAACACCAAACGCACAAAATAAAGAAAGAATATTAAAAGCAGTAAGGGAAAAAGGTCAAGTAACATATAAAGGCAGACCTATCAGAATCACACCAGACTTCTCGCCAGAAACTATGAAGGCCAGAAGATCCTGGACTGATGTCATACAGACCCTAAGAGAACACAAATGCCAGCCCAGGTTACTGTATCCTGCAAAACTCTCAATTAACATAGATGGAGAAACCAAGATATTCCATGACAAAACCAAATTTACACAATATCTTTCAACAAATCCAGCACTACAAAGGATAATAAATGGTAAAGCCCAACATAAGGAGGCAAGCTATACCCTAGAAGGAGCAAGAAACTAATCGTCTTGGCAACAAAACAAAGAGAATGAAAGCATACAAACATAACCTCACATCCAAATATGAATATAACAGGAAGCAATAATCACTATTCCTTAATACTCTCAACATTAATGGCCTCAAATCCCCAATAAAAAGAAATAGATTAACAAACTGGATACGCAACGAGGACCCTGCATTCTGCTGCCTACAGGAAACAAACCTCAGAGACAAAGACAGACACTACCTCAGAGTGAAGGCTGGAAAACAATTTTCCAAGCAAATGGTCAGAAGAAGCAAGCTGGAGTAGCCATTCTAATATCAAATAAAATCAATTTCCAACTAAAAGTCATCAAAAAAGATAAGGAAGGACACTTCATATTCATCAAAGGAAAAATCCACCAAGATGAACTCTCAATCCTAAATATCTATGCCCCAAATACAAGGGCACCTACATACGTAAAAGAAACCTTACTAAAGCTCAAAACACACATTGTACCTCACACAATAATAGTGGGAGATTTCAACACCCCACTCTCATCAATGGACAGATCATGGAAACAGAAATTAAACAGTGATGTCGACAGACTAAGAGAAGTCATGAGCCAAATGGACTTAACGGATATTTATAGAACATTCTATCCTAAAGCAAAAGGATATACCTTCTTCTCAGCTCCTCATGGTAGTTTCTCCAAAATTGACCATATAATTGGTCAAAAAACGGGCCTCAACAGGTACAGAAAGATAGAAATAATTCCATGCGTGCTATCGGACCACCACGGCCTAAAACTGCTCTTCAATAACAATAAGGGAAGAATGCCCACGTATACGTGGAAATTGAACAATGCTCTACTCAATGATAACCTAGTCAAGGAAGAAATAAAGAAAGAAATTAAAAACTTTTTAGAATTTAATGAAAATGAAGGTACAACATACCCAAACTTATGGGACACAATGAAAGCTGTGCTAAGAGGAAAACTCATAGCGCTGAGTGCCTGCAGAAAGAAACAGGAAAGAGCATATGTCAGCAGCTTGACAGCAGACCTAAAAGCTCTAGAACAAAAGGAAGCAAATACACCCAGGAGGAGTAGAAGGCAGGAAATAATCAAACTCAGAGCTGAAATCAACCAAGTAGAAACAAAAAGGACCATAGAAAGAATCAACAGAACCAAAAGTTGGTTCTTTGAGAAAATCAACAAGATAGATAAACCCTTAGCCAGACTAACGAGAGGACACAGAGAGTGCGTCCAAATTAACAAAATCAGAAATGAAAAGGGAGACATAACTACAGATTCAGAGGAAATTCAAAAAATCATCAGATCTTACTATAAAAACCTATATTCAACAAAACTTGAAAATCTTCAGGAAATGGACAATTTCCTAGACAGATACCAGGTAGCGAAGTTAAATCAGGAACAGATAAACCAGTTAAACAACCCCATAACTCCTAAGGAAATAGAAGCAGTCATTAAAGGTCTCCCAACCAAAAAGAGCCCAGGTCCAGACGGGTTTAGTGCAGAATTCTATCAAACCTTCATAGAAGACCTCATACCAATATCATCCAAACTATTCCACAAAATTGAAACAGATGGAGCCCTACCGAATTCCTTCTACGAAGCCACAATTACTCTTATACCTAAACCACACAAAGACACAACAAAGAAAGAGAACTTCAGACCAATTTCCCTTATGAATATCGACGCAAAAATACTCAACAAAATTCTGGCAAACCGAATTCAAGAGCACATCAAAACAATCATCCACCATGATCAAGTAGGCTTCATCCCAGGCATGCAGGGATGGTTTAATATACGGAAAACCATCAATGTGATCCATTATATAAACAAACTGAAAGAACAGAACCACATGATCATTTCATTAGATGCTGAGAAAGCATTTGACAAAATTCAACACCCCTTCATGATAAAAGTCCTGGAAAGAATAGGAATTCAAGGCCCATACCTAAACATAGTAAAAGCCATATACAGGAAACCAGTTGCTAACATTAAACTAAATGGAGAGAAACTTGAAGCAATCCCACTAAAATCAGGGACTAGACAAGGCTGCCCACTCTCTCCCTACTTATTCAATATAGTTCTTGAAGTTCTAGCCAGAGCAATCAGACAACAAAAGGAGATCAAGGGGATACAGATCGGAAAAGAAGAGGTCAAAATATCACTATTTGCAGATGATATGATAGTATATTTAAGTGATCCCAAAAGTTCCACCAGAGAACTACTAAAGCTGAGTAACAACTTCAGCAAAGTGGCTGGGTATAAAATTAACTCAAATAAATCAGTTGCCTTCCTCTATACAAAAGAGAAACAAGCTGAGAAAGAAATTAGGGAAACGACACCCTTCATAATAGACCCAAATAATATAAAGTACCTCGGTGTGACTTTAACAAAGCAAGTAAAAGATCTGTACAATAGGAACTTCAAGACACTGAGGAAAGAAATTGAAGAAGACCTCAGAAGATGGAAAGATCTCCCATGCTCATGGATTGGCAGGATTAATATAGTAAAAATGGCCATTTTACCAAAAGCAATCTACAGATTCAATGCAATCCCCATCAAAATACCAATCCAATTCTTCAAAGAGTTAGACAGAACAATTTGCAAATTCATCTGGAATAACAAAAACCCAGGATAGCTAAAGCTATCCTCAACAATAAAAGGATTTCAGGGGGAATCACTATCCCTGAACTCAAGCAGTATTGCAGACAGATAGACCAATGGAATAGAATTGAAGATCCAGAAATGAACCCACACACCTATGGTCACTTGATTTTTGACAAAGGAGCCAAAACCATCCAATGGAAAAAAGATAGCATTTTCAGCAAATGGTGCTGGTTCAACTGGAGGGCAACATGTAGAAGAATGCAGATCGATCCATGCTTATCACCCTGTACAAAGCTTAAGTCCAAGTGGATCAAGGACCTCCACATCAAATCAGACACACTCAAACTAATAGAAGAAAAACTAGGGAAGCATCTGGAACACATGGGCACTGGAAAAAATTTCCTGAAGAAAACACCAATGGCTTATGCTCTAAGATCAAGAATCGACAAATGGGATCTCATAAAACTGCAAAGCTTCTGTAAGGCAAAGGACACTGTGGTTAGGACAAAATGGCAACCAACAGATTGGGAAAAGATCTTTACCAATCCTACAACAGATAGAGGCCTTATATCCAAAATATACAAAGAACTCAAGAAGTTAGACCGCAGGGAAACAAATAACCCTATTAAAAAATGGGGTTCAGAGCTAAACAAAGAATTCACAGCTGAGGAATGCCGAATGGCTGAGAAACACCTAAAGAAATGTTCAACATCTTTAGTCATAAGGGAAATGCAAATCAAAACAACCCTGAGATTTCACCTCACACCAGTGAGAATGGCTAAGATCAAAAACTCAGGTGACAGCAGATGCTGGCGAGGATGTGGAGAAAGAGGAACACTCCTCCATTGTTGGTGGGATTGCAGACTGGTAAAACCATTCTGGAAATCAGTCTGGAGGTTCCTCAGAAAACTGGACATTGAACTGCCTGAGGATCCAGCTATACCTCTCTTGGGCATATACCCAAAAGATGCCTCAACATATAAAAGAGACACGTGGTCCACTATGTTCATTGCAGCCTTATTTATAATAGCCAGAAACTGGAAAGAACCCAGATGCCCTTCAACAGAGGAACGGATACAGAAAATGTGGTACATCTACACAATGGAATATTACTCAGCTATCAAAAACAATGACTTTATGAAATTCGTAGGCAAATGGTTGGAACTGGAAAATATCATCCTGAGTGAGCTAACCCAATCACAGAAAGACATACATGGTATGCACTCATTGATAAGTGGCTATTAGCCCAAATGCTTGAATTACCCTAGATCCCTAGAACAAACAAAACTCAAGACGGATGATCAAAATGTGAATGCTTCACTCCTTCTTTAAATGAGGAAAAAGAATACCCTTGGCAGGGAAGGGAGAGGCAAAGATTAAAACAGAGACTGAAGGAACACCCATTCAGAGCCTGCCCCACATGTGGCCCATACATATACAGCCACCCAATTAGACAAGATGGATGAAGCAAAGAAGTGCAGACCAACAGGAGCCGGATGTAGATCGCTCCTGAGAGACACAGCCAGAATACAGCAAATACAGAGGCGAATGCCAGCAGCAAACCACTGAACTGAGAATAGGTTCCCCATTGAAGGAATCAGAGAAAGAACTGGAAGAGCTTGAAGGTGCTCGAGACCCCAAAAGTACAACAATGTCAAGCAACCAGAGCTTCCAGGGACTAAGCCACTACCTAAAGACTATACATGGACTGACCCTGGACTCTGACCCCATAGGTAGCAATGAATATTTTAGTAAGAGCACCAGTGGAAGGGGAAGCCCTGGGTCCTGCTAATACTGAACCCCCAGTGAACTAGACTATGGGGGGGAGGGCGGCAATGGGGGGAGGGTTGGGAGGGGAACACCCATAAGGAAGGGGAGGGGGGAGGGGGATGTTTGCTCGGAAACTGGGAAAGGGAATAGCACTCGAAATGTATACAAGAAATACTCAAGTTAATAAAAAAAAACTGTGTGAATTAACAACATCATCAGATTCTAGTACAAAAGCCTATACTCAACAAAATCTGGAAAATGTGGATGAAATGGACAATTTTCTAGACAGATATTGGGTATTAAAGATAAATCAGGATCAGATAAACAATCTACACAGTCCCATGTCTCCTAAAGAAATAGAAGCAATCTGTAAAAGTCTCCCACCCATAAAGATCTTTGCCAATTCTACAACTGATGGAGGGCTTATATCCAAAATATACAAAGAACTCATGAAGTTAGACTGCAGGGAGACAAATAACCCTATTAAAAATGGGGTTCATATCTAAACAAAGAATTCTCAGCTGAGGAATGCCAAATGGCTGAGAAGCGCCTAAAGAAATGTTCAACATCTTTAGTCATAAGGGAAATGCAAATCAGAAGAACCTTGAGATTCACCCTCACACCAGTCAAAATGGCTAAAATAACGAACTCTGGTGACTGTAGGTGTTGGCGAGGATGTGGAAAAAAAGAAACACTCTTCCACTGTTGGTGGGATTGCAAACTGGTACAACCACTCTGGAAATCAGTCTGGAGGTTCCTCAGAAAATTGTACATTGCACTACCTGAGGACCCAGCTATACTACTCTTGGGCATATTCCCAAAAGATGCCCCAACACATAATAAAGACACATGCTCCACTATGTTTATAGCAGCCTTATTTATAATATCCAGAAACTGTAAAGAATCCAGATGTCCTTCAATAGAGGAATGGATACAGAAAATATAGTACATCTACACAATGGAATATTACTCCGCTATCAATAATGATGACTTTATGAAATTCATAGGCAAATGGATGGAACTGGAAAATATCATCCTGACTGAGGTAACCCAATCACAGAAAAACACAGATGGCATGCACTCATTGAGATGTGGATATTATCCCAAATACTTGAATTATCCTAGATTCACAGAACACATGAAACTCAAGAAGGATGACCAAAATGTGAATGCTTCACTCCTTCTTTAAAAGGGGAACAAGAATACCCTTGGGAGGGGATAGAGAGGCAAAGTATAGAACAGAGGCTGAAGGAACGCCCATTCAGATCCTGCCCCACATGTGGCCCATATATATACAGCCACCAAACTAGATAAGATGTATGAAGCAAAGAAGGGCAGGCTGACAATAACCGGATGTAGATCTCTCTTGAGAGACACGGCCAGAATATGGCAAATACATAGGCAAATTACAGCAGCAAACCACTAAACTGAGAATGGGACCCCTGTTGAAGGAATCAGAGAAAGGACTGAAAGAGCTTGAAGAGGCTTGAGACCCCATATGAACAACAATGCCAAACAACCAGAGCTTCCAGGGACTGAGCTACTACACAAAGACTATACATGGACTGAACCTGGGCTCCAACTGCATAGGTAGCAATGAATAGTCTAATAAGGGCACCAGTAGAAGGGGAAGCCCTTGGTCATGCCAATATGAACCCCGAGTGAACAGGATTGTTGGGGGGAGCTGTAGTGGGGGGAGGATGGGGTGCAGAACACCCACATAGAAGGGGAGGGGGAAGGATTGGGGGATGTTGGCTTGGAAACTGGGAAATATAAAAACATTTGAAATGTCAATAAGAAATACCCAATTCAATAAAGATGGA
The DNA here is from genome assembly GCF_021556685.1 of Rattus norvegicus. Taxonomy (NCBI): domain Eukaryota; kingdom Metazoa; phylum Chordata; class Mammalia; order Rodentia; family Muridae; genus Rattus; species Rattus norvegicus. The sequence goes on from NC_141545.1 coordinate 9,509,242, forward strand.
GAAAAAAATTCTCCCAACCAAAAAAATCTCAGGACCAGATGTCTTTAGTACTCAACTGTATCAGACTTTCATAGAAGACCTATTACCAATATTCTGCAAACCATTGTTCAAAAGAAAAACAGAAGGAACACTACCAAATTCATTCTATAAAGTCACAATTAGGCTTATACCTAAACCACACAAAGACCCAACAAAGAAAGAGAACTTCAGACCACTTTCACTTGTGAATATTGATGTCAAAATACTCAATAAGGTTCTCGAAAATGGAATCGAAGAACACATTAAAATGATCATCCATCATGATATACTAGGCTTCATTCCATGGATGACAGGATTGTCCAATATACAGAAATCTATCAATGTAATCCTCTATGTAAACCAACCCAAAGAAAAAGCTCATGTGATCAACTCATTAGATGCTGCAAAGACTTTTCACAAAATTCAACACCCCTTCATGGTAAAAGTCTTGAAAAGATGAGGAATTCAAGGCCTATACCTAAACACAGTAAAAGCAATATACAGCAAACCAGTAGTCAACATCAAACTAAATGGAGAGAAACTTGAAGTAATCCCACTAAAATCAGGGACTAGACAAGGCTGCCACTCTCTCCTTACCTATTCAGTATAGTACTTGAAGTCCTAGCCAGAGTAGTTAGACAACAAAAAGGGTTTAAAGGGATACAAATAGGAAAAGAAAAAGTCAGCATATCATTATTCACAGATGATATGATAGTATACTTACATGACCCCCAAAATTCCACCAGAGAACTCCTAGAGCTGATATACAACTTTAGCAAAGTGGCTGGATATACAATTAACTCAAACAAATCAGTAACCTTCCTCTACTCAAACGACAAACAGGCTGAGAAAGAAATCAGGGAAATGATGACACCCTTCATAATAGTCACAGATAATATAAAATACCTTGGTATGACTCCAACCAAGCAAGTGAAAGATCTGTATTAAAAGAACTTTGAGTCTCTGAAGAAAGAAATCGAAGATTTCACAAGAGGGAGAAATCTCCCATTCTCATGGATTGTCAGAATTGATATAGGAAAAATGAACATTTTTGCCGAAATCAATTTATAGATTCAATGCAATTCCCATCAAAATCCAAAGTCCATCCTTCACAGAGTTAGAAAGAGCAATTTGCAAATTCATTTGGAAAAACAAAAATTCAAGAATAGCCAAAGTTATCGTCATCAGTAAAAGAACTCCTGGGGGCATCACCATCCTTAATGTCCAACTGTATTTTAGAGCAATATTTATGGTATTGGTATAGAGACAGGCATATAGATCAATGGAATAGAATTGAAGAACCAGAAAAGAACCCACACACCTATGGTCACTTGATCTTTGACAAAGGAGCTAAAATCATCCAGTGGGAAAAGCACAACATTTTCAACAGTTGGTGCTGGTTCAACTGGAGGTCATCATGTAGAAGAATGCAAATTAATCTATTCTTTTCACCTTGTACCAAGCTAAAGTTCATGATGATCAAGCACCTCCACATAAAACCAGATACACTCAAACTAATAGAAGACAAAGTGCGAAAGAACCTTGAACACACAGTCACAGGGGAAAATTTCCTGAACAGAGGACCAATGACTTATGTGGTAACATCATGTTTCGACAAATGAGACCTCATAAAATTGCAAAGTTCCCATAAGGCAAAGGAAACTCTCATTAGAATAAAGAGCAACCAACAGATTAGGAAAAGATCTTTACTAATCCTACATCTGATAGAAGGCTAGTATCCAATATATACAAAGAACTCAAGAAGTTAGACTCCAGATAATCAAATAACCCTATTAAATATCAAGGTACAGAACTAAACACAGAATTCTCAACTGAGGAATATTGAATGCCTCAGAAGCACCTAAAGAAAATGTTCAACATCATTAGTCATCAGGGAAATTCAAATTAAAACAACTCTGGGATTCCACCTCACAAGATTCAGAATACCTATGTTTAAAAACTCACGTGACAGCATATGCTGGCCAGGATGTGGAAATAGAGGAACACTCCTCCATTCTTGGTGGGATTGCAAACTGGTTCAACCACTCTGGAAATCAGTCTGGTTGTTCCTCAGAAAATTGGCCATAGTACTACCCATAGTATATATAGGGTATATATACCACTCCTGGGCATATACCTAAATGATGTTCCAATATATAACAAGTACACATGCTCCACTATGTTCATAGAAGCCTTATTTATAATAGCCAGAAGCTGGAAAGAAGCCAGATGCCCTTCAACAGAGGAATCGATTCAGAAAGTGTGATTCATTTACACATTGGAATACTACTCAGCTATTAAAAGCAATGTCTTCATCAAATTCTTAAGCAAATGGATATAATTCAAAAATATCATCCTGAGTACTGTAATTCAATCACAAATAAACACCCATGGTATGTACTCACTGATAAGCTGATTTTAGACCAAAAGCTGGGAATGCCCAAGATAACAATTCACAGACCACATCAAGGTCAAGAAGACCAAAGTGTGTGTGTTTCAGAACTTCTTAGACAGGGAACACAATTATTGTCAGGAGGAAATATGAAGAGAAAATGTGATATAGAGACTGAAAGGCCTTCCAGAGACTGCCCCACATGGGGTTGCATCCCATATACAGCAACCAAACCCAGACAATATTGCAGAGGCGAAGAAGTGCATGATGAGAGGAGCCTGTGTCCTGAGAGGCTCTGCCAAAGACTTACAAATACACAGGTGTTGCTCACAGCCAACCATTGAACTGAGAACAGGGTCCACAATGGAGGAGTTAGAGAAAGAACTAAATGGATTTGCAACCCCATCAGATGAACACAATATCAACCAACCAGACTCCCCAGAGCTCCCAGGGACTAAACCACCATCCCAAGAGAGCACAGGGATTGACCTGTTGCCTCATTCCCATATGTAGCAGGGGATGAACTTTTGGGGCATCAGTGGGTCTTGGCAAGTCTTGACGTCCCAGTGTAGCAGAAAGTCAGTGTGGGAGTTGGAGGTAGAGGGTGGGTGAGTGTGAAATCTCCCTCGTAGAATATCAGGGGGGTGGTGTAGTGGATTTTTGGAGGGGAAACCAGGAAATAGGATAACATTTAAAATGTAAACAAAAAATGCAATTAAAAAGAATCACAGGAAAATACAACCAAACAAGTGAAGGAATTGAACAAATCATTCAGGATCTAAAAATGGAAATAGAAACAATAAAGAAATAAAAAAGCAAGACAACCCTAGAGATAGAAATCCTAGGAAAGAGATCAGGTTTCATAGACTCAAGCATGATCAACAGAATACGAGATAGAAGAGAGAATCTTAAGGGTAGAAGGTACAATAGAAAACATTGACCCAACACTCAAAGAAAATGCAAAATGCAAAAAGACCCTAACCCAAAAACATCCAGGAAATTCAGGACCTAATTAGAAGATCAATCTAAGGATAATAGGTATAGGAAGGGGTGAAGAATCTCAACTTAAAGGGCCAATGAATATCTTCAGCAAAATTATAAAAGAATAGTTCTTTAATCTAAAGTAAGAAATGCTCATAAGTATACAAGAAGCCTACAGAACTCCAAAAAGATTGGGCCAGAAAACAAATTTCTTTCAACAGAAAATAGTTAACACAAAAAACTCACTAAACAAAGAAAGAATATTAAAAGCAGTAAAAGAAAAAGGTCAAGTAACATATAAGGGCAGACCTATCAGAGTTACGCCACCCTTCTCAACAGAGACTACAAAAGCAGGAAGATCCTGGGCAGTTGTCATACGGAACCTAACAGAATTGAAAAGCCATCCCAGGCTACTATACCCAGCAGAACTCTCAATTACCATAGATGGAGAAACCAAGGTATTCCAAAATATAAACAAAATCAATGTCCTACAATGGATAATAGTTGGAAATCTCCAACAAAAGGAGAATAACTACACCCTAGAAAAAGCAAGAAAGTCATCTTTCAACTAACAAGAAGAAGATAACCACACAAACATAATCCTACCTCTAACAACAAAAATAATAGGAAACAACCATCATTGTTCCCTAAAATCTCTCAACATCAATGGACTCAATTCCCCAATAATAGAACATAGACTAACAGACTTGATATATAAACAGGATCCAGCATTTTGCTGCATACAGGAAACATACCTCAGTGACAACATACAATTCCTCATAGGAAAAGATTGGGAAAAAGGTTCCAGCAAATGACTTCAAGAAACAAGCTGGTGTTGCCATTCTAATATCGAAAAAAAAATAGACTTTCAACCAAAAGCTTTCAAAAAAGCTGAGGAAGGACACTTCATATTTTTCAACAGAAAAATCCACCAAGATGAACTCTCAATTCTCAATATCTAAAGTGCTAAGCACACATTGTACCTCCCACAAAAATAATGGGAGATATCAGCACTCTACTATAATGAATGGACAGAACATGGAAACAGAAACTTAACAGACACACAGGGAAATGAACAGAGGTTATGAACCAAATGGATTTAACAGATGTCTATAGAATATTTCATCCCAAACAAAAGAATTTACTTCCTTCTCAGCACCTCATGGTACCTTCTCCAAAACTGTCTATCTACTTGGTCAACAGATACAAGATGATAGAAATAATCCCATGCACTCATGCAATCACTGTTACTGAGGCTAGTTTGCAGTAACAAAAAAAATGGCAGGACACACATACCCACGCTAACTGAACAATGCTCTACTCAATGATAACTTGGTCAAGGAATAAATCACAATAAGAAATTGAAGACTCTTTAGAATTTAATTATAATGAAGGCAAAACATATCCAAACTTATGGGACACAATGAAAGCAGTACTAAGAGGAAAACTCATAGCTCTGAGTGCCTCCAAAAAGAAACTGGAGATAGCATACACTAGCAGCTTGACCTCATTTCTGAATCCTCTAGAACAAAAGGAAGCAAATACACCCAAGAGGAGTAGACAGCAGGAAATAATCAAACTCAGGGCAGAAATCAACTGGGGAGAAACAAAAAGATCTATACAAAGGATAGACAAAACCAGGAGATGTTCTTTAAGAAAACCAACAAGTTAGACAAAGCCTTAACTGGACTACCCAGAAAGCACAGAGACAGTATCCAAATTAACAAAATTAGAAATGATAAGAGAGGTATAACAAAAAAACTGTAAATTTTTAAAAAATCATCGAATCCTAGTATGAAAGACTATACTAACAGAAGAGATGTAGGTCACCTGCTGTTTGACCTTCCCTACTATCTCAGTTCCTTCTATAAAATACACATACACCCAAGTAGGCTACAGATGACAAGGTAGAGGACCTGCCCATAGACACTCTCATTCTATTCCCTGAGGCAGATACCCACTGCCCATCCCACCCCTGCCAGAAGACCAGGTAGGCTGCCTGCCTGTTGGTCTAAACCCACTCTCTTGGTTCCCTCTGGAAAACACCCTTATCATGTTAGGAATTAGTTTTGATGCTGTCTCAATTTAATTCACCTCCAAAAGCTGAGAGTTTCCACCTTAATCTGGATTTGTTTGGCCTTAAAGAAATGTTGTACAGCCAGTGGCTGGGCAGGTAGACTGAGGTGGGACCTAGCGTTTTGCTGGGGCTACAACTGGGTGAGAGAAGAAAGAAGGCAGAGATCACCATGACCAGCAAGAAGAAAGAGTAGACTTAAAGGACCTCAGATATGTGAGAATCAAGGAAAGTGACAATAGTGGCCACCTCCCCACAGTTGTGTTTTGGGTATCAGAGATGAATGGTTTAGACTTTAAAGGATGTTACCTCAGATATACCAGAAGGGAGTGTTTGCCAGCAGCTGGAAGAATTGGAACTGCCCAGCCTCTGAGCTAGTCAAGAGATTTGTTGTTAACTGGCCTGTGTGTGTGTGTGTGTGTGTGTGTGTGTGTGTGTGTGTGTGTGTGTTTGTGTGTGTGTGTGTCTGTGTGTGTCTGTGTTTGTGTGTGTGTGTCTGTGTTTATCTCTCTCTCTCTCTGTGTGTGTGTGTGTGTGTCTGTGTCTCTGTGTGTGCATGTGTGTCTGTGTTTCTCTGTGTGTGTGTGTGTCTGTGTGTGTATGTGTCTGTGTTTCTCTCTCTCTCAGTGTGTGTCTGTGTTTCTGTGTTTTTGTGTGTGTGTGTGTGTGTGTCTGTGTTTCTGTGTGTGTGTGTCTGTGTTTCTGTGTTTGTGTGTGATTGGGGAAGCTATTAATTTCCTCAATCAGACTAAAAAACCAGAGAGAGATAAGCTAGAATCTCTCCAGTCTAATGTACACAATTAAATCAAACTAGCACCATTGAAAAACTCACCTAAAATGTGACCATTTTAGGAAAGGTGAGACAAGAGTTTCTTATCCCAGACCCAACCCTCCATACTTTTTGAAAATCTGGAATATAAGACCATTCGGAAAATTAGACCAGATGCCAATAAGACAGTCCCAGGGGGAGTATTCCAGAAGAGATTGCTAGGGAGACCAAAGAATGTATTGTATTGACAACTCCAAAATTAGAAAAGAACCCTAGACGCTTCATACAGATCCTAGCAAAAATCAGGGAAAAGATCCAACAGATAAAGTGGATGATAAATACAGGAAGTCAGGTGACAATTTGCAACTGCTACTCACCCTGACTAACCTCCCAAATTATATAAACATTGAAGGAGTAGCAGAAAAATCATTTACAGGAGGAATAGTAAGTATATAATAATTATTCTACAATTGATCTCTAAATATCCCCCACAATATTTATACTATCATCTAATTGTTTGCTGTGGATAAGTATCATACCCAAATTATTTTTGAATGGCCTTACATTAAAAACATTATACTCTTGGAATGCAATATCACTCAAGTACAATTTTTTTTAATAAAAGCAAGCATTACCTATCAAGGGAAGTGATGAAACTGTCACTAACATGTTAAGTAAGTTATTGAAGGAAAGTATTATCAAACTCTCACAATCCCTTTACTTCAATAGTCCTCTTTGACTATTAAAGAAGGAACTAAGTCAATGGAGGTGAACATTAGACTCTTAGGAACATTGATCAGCTTTCTCCACAATTGCTGGGAAATTTACCTGATGCAGAAGATACATTCATAAAATTTTGGATTTACAACCAAAATTTTGTTTGCACCATAGACTTATCAGACATTTTATTTAGCATTCCAATCCATGCTTGTTCTTGAGACCTTACTAATTTAACCTGGAACAATGAACAGTGCAGATTCAAAGGAGTGCCTCAAGGCTATAAGAATAGCCCCAGTTATTGTTCATGTGACACTAATATGATCACTGCAAAAGCCACCTAAATCAGATTGCATACTTTTAAGCTATGTACATGATATTTTGATTGTAGTATACAACTAAGGACACTGTTCATAATTATATGGAGACAGTAACTGATATTCTGGTACATGATGGCTGAACACGGTAAAGACAAGGTGAAAAGACCAGACACCTCAACAAAGTTTTTAGGTGTGTTATGGACTTGGACAAGATTTTAAATATTTTAACTATCCCCTAGTCCCAGGGAAAAATTCAGTTGCACACCTAATTGGTATGTTTGCATGCTGGAGGAATCAAATACCATATTTACAGATTATTATCAAACCCCTCCATAATGTTACTAGAAAGGCATTTAATTTACTATGGGGACAAGAAAAGAGAGAAGCTTTTAAGACAGTTAGTAAGCTCATATCTGAACATGCAATCCTGACAGATATTGAACCAGAATGATACCTAAACTGTGGATAACATATTTATTGGTGAGTATGGCAAATGGTGACTCTTCATAAAACAAAAGGGAGTCCGCCAACATTTGCCCTTTGGGTTCTATTGCAAACATTTCCCTTTCGCAGAGAGTAAGTACTCTCTCTTGAGAATGTAATCTGATCATTTTTGAGGTATTCTGGGCCTGACACTCAGCCATTGCCAACCCCTCTATGGTCATAAGGGCATCCATTCCAGTGAAGGAAGTGTGCTTTGCAGGCTTAGGTCTGTAAAGAAAAGTCTTTCATTGGAAATGGTACTGATATGAATTCCTTTGTGACCTTTTGTGCTTTCTCACATTGAGGAAATAGTTCAGTTGCCTGTAATCTCCATCTGTAAACCACTCACCCCTCCTTTAAAAGAGACACCTATTGGATTATTGGGACCAATGGAATGGTCGCAGCATTTGGCTAATTCATGGTTTAATTATGGCTCATCAACCACCGATGGAATCAAAACTAAATGGAAAGCTTTATCCTTTAATCTAGGGGATGGAATGGCCATTACTGACGAAGGAACCACCAAATCAGCACAAACACTGAATTAACATCAGCACTCTTGGCTATAAGACAAACAGCTAAGGAAGGCAAAAGGAAAAAAAAATCTACATTTTCTTTGGTTCATGGTGCATTTGCAATGGTATATCATTCCAATATAATGAAAAACTACCACCTTAATAAAATGACAAAGATATTTGTCAAGAAAGGCAGAGGTGGGAAAAAAAAAAGGAAATCTCAAAACTTAGCGAGTTCTTTAAAATTTATGTAATCCAGGAAGACACCCACACAAATAATACAGAAAAAAACCCTATAAAAATAGTGAAATAGTGAACAAATTAACATCATGTTCAGTTAAGATTAGAATATTAAAACTTGTAAGGGGACAAATTCAGAATGAATTAGCAAGGATGATATATCACACACTTGGTAACTTTAAAGTTCATACCACTAAAAAATGAGTTCAAATGGAGAGCGTATTTAAATGAGGACCACCCTATGAGAATAAGTATTAAAAGGGATCCAGACTGGCAAGTTAAGAAACCAGAGAATGTTAGCATAATTAGTAATGAAGAAGTCCTAAGGTTACATCAAATATTGGAACATATAGACCATATGCTTTTTTCTAGTGGTTTTATAACAGGAACCTGCAGGTAACTTGGCAGACTTGTAAACAGCCATTAGAGACTGCCACGTTTATCCAGCACTTAAAACTAGATTAAGACATTGAGTGTTACATGTAACATGATCTCATAAACAATTTAATTATAGACTACAAATAGATTTCATTGGACTATATGTCTACATCCTTGTAGATGTAGGCACAGGTCTTGGATTAGCTAAAGTTTGTCTTAGATCATACCTGTGCACAACAATATACACAACCTGGTGTTGATAGCCAGATATGTTTGCTGAGTCATAGTTGAGCCAGATCAAGGAACAGAATTTCCAAGATCTAAAGACCAGAGTTGGTCCCAGTCTATGGACGTACAAGGAAACATTCACCTAGCATCAAAGGCAGCTGCAGCTAGTAATATAAAAAGATGGAATGAACTATAATAGTATAATAACCAAGTTATTATAATTTAAAGATTTTCCTATGAAATTTTTTCTATGAGTTATTATGAGACCAAGATTATAGAAAGCCTCTTTTTTAAGGTATTAAATCAGACTTAGAGTTAGAAAAACCACCATATAATTCTAGAACACACAGAATAATTCTTTATAACAGAAGTACTCAAAGTTTAGATAGACAATATGTGTTCCCTGGATCAGGTGGTACAATCTGGAAAACAGGTAAGAATGGAAATCTGAAACTTAAAAATTTAGATGATCTATAAGCATAATGTGTCTAGGACATAATCCAATATATTTGATCTAACAATTTACCAGGACAGTAATCATTTTAGAATTAATTTATTCAGCACTGTGGCTACCTGGACATTTTATCTTCTGCTCAGACACAAAGAAACAGCACATGGGAAGGTAAGGAAATAACAAATTATACATTAAGTTTCACAGAAACTTTTACAAGAAAAAGAAAGGACTTGAGATGGAACAATGCCAAGATATTGATCAGGGCTAAAGCACCCAGGATATTGTTTCTTGGACTCACTCTTTTGATTTCTATATATTTAATATTACCGAATAAGCCAATCATAGGCTCTTTTAACAGCATGATTTTTCACCTTACCATCACCAATACTTTTGAATTCATCAGAATTAGGGACACCATCACCTTCATCATCATCATCATCAACAACAACAACAGCAAAAGTAGCAATGAAAAAATTAACTATCATACCAACAGCTATCATTACAAATAAACCAAGAGTTAAGTATGATATTGGTGACTTCCTTTAATGCACCATGAAAGGACTCCTACCGGAATACAGGGACCATGAATACTATATCCCAAATTTCACATATACCAGGCATGCATTCAATGCTCAAAATATGCTCATTGAGAAACTATTATCAATACAGTTCGGTACAGATATTGTGTTAAATAGAGAAGTACTAATGCCCATATTGCACCAATTATGAGAACTACAATCAGCAATAAGCAAGAAGAAGATAAAAACATCATTTGTAATAAAAGAAACCCAATGAAATGCCATTTAACAGAGATTTGGAGAAACATCACAGCAGCATCATTCACCTACAACATTTACTGGAAAGATATATTTCTTAAATCATCTTTACATAGTATAATGAAGAACAAGGGGAAAATAATATTTGAGATGCCAGGCAGGGAAGACTCCATATGTAACTGTGAATTATTAACAAACACAAAATTCTTCTCAGCATTCTTTGACACACACACACACACACACACACACACATATGTGTATGTATGTATGGTTGGTTACCAGTACAATAAAACTACCAGATTTGAAAATGAAAATGTATATGATTATCCAAATTGGGACAAGAATGAGGAGCCAGTTCAGTAGACTGAGGAGACATCAACATCAACCACAATAAACCCATGCAATCTCATGATTTGGCAGAATTGAATCTTTGATCCAGACACTGATAGGAAAACATCATACAAGCATTCTATATCTTGGAATACAATACCACGACCATATGGATTTCACCATTTTGAGCTATACCCAAAACTGAACAGACAAAACATGATTGTGTTGTATGTGGCCAAGTTTATGAACCTACCCTACTACGGCAAAATAGACATATGGAATAAACACCTGATATGAAATGCAGAAAATTATTCATTTCCTTCTAGAAATGAGTATCTAGAAATTGCAGCATTGGCGACATGACATTACAGATTTCCATTGATCTTGACTGATTTAGTGCCACAACCCTTTGCATCTTATGATACTGAAGCTCCACCCATGAGGGTAACTCATACAGACAACTGGATATTCTGTGCCTCCATGGTGTTCTACAGGACTCAGAATATACAATAACAGAGACAGCCATATTTTGTTCAGATGCAACCTATATACCACCACTGGTTTTGATGCAAAAGGCTTTATCCTTCATAATACAATTTCTGCAGTGGGTACCATCCAATGGAATCTGGACTAATGTACTGACCTATGTCAATTCTTGCATATAGAATGGCCTCACAATGTAAACACCCAATTCATACTGGACTTATAAGGATAAGCTTATTCAAATTGACTTAAAGTCTATCAATGGCTCCATTTCAACTTTTAGTTTGAAAGTGACTGCATTGCCTTTTATTTGGGAATGTGGTTTTTTTAACCTGGTTTGTATCAAACTTGGAGAAAATATAAATTAGGTAAAATATGCACATGCCCCAGGAATCACAGCAATAACCAATGATTTACATTATTTTGTTTACTTTATGTTTAATTATTATAAATTTATTTATTGCAGTTTTGTTTGTGATTGGAATATTCATTTTATGTTTTTGGATATGGGTTGAATTTGTAAATTGTGAAATTGTTAATTATTCTTATATGTGGTTTTTATTGACACTCTGTATGCCAATAAGGTGAAGGAATGGCAGAAAATAGCAAAATAGGGCACCAAGAGGCAATCCAAACACAAACTCCAGGATTTTCTTTTGGCCTTGGTAGTGAAAATGCAGGTAACAGCCTTGTGATAAGCTGTAAACGTGAAGGGCAGCAGTACCTTCAGGAGAGGTATACTTCGTCATAAGACTTATTCAGCCCTATTCACAGTTGGTAAGTTAAAAAACTAACCTTGGTGCTGATAATCAGAGATATGAATAAAAAACTGTGATACATGTGGAATTTTATTCAGTTATAAAGAATAAACTTGTGTCATTTGCAGGAAAATAGATGTAACTGGAGATAATCATATTGAGTGAACTATGTCAGTCTTAGACAAATACGAAATGTTATCTTTCATTGTTAAGTTTTACAATTTAGTTAGATATATAAAATCATATATATAGAGATGACATGGAAATAGACACAAAACTGTCTAGGTGAACCCAGAGGAACACAGGAGGATAGAGGCCTGAAAATGGAGAGAATTACTGGCAATGGAGGCATATGAAGAAATACTTCAATGACTTGCAAGAAAATGGCCTCATGCAGCCCAGTTCAGTAAACTAAACACATTTAAAATTTCAAAAAAAATGACAGAAATAGTGACCCCAAATAAATAAAGTTAGAGGTGAAAAACATGACAATATATCAAATTCCTATAGAATCCAGAGAATTATTAGGAAATACTTCACAAACTCATTTTCTAAAAAGAAAGAAATCTAGATAAAAAGGATGAGTCCCTGTGAGTAATCTATAAAAACCAAATGATGAATGGCTCAAACAATTCCATAATAGTAAGAACTACAGCAACAAAAAGGATCAAATGTGTAATAAAATCACTTCCAAGGATTAGATACAGTTACTGGTGAATTTTACCAAATCCAAGAGGAATAGCTAACACTAACACTCTTTAATTTCTCCCACAAACAAGAAAGGGAAACAATATTACCAAAGTCAATTTAAAAAGCTATTGTTTTCCTTTAAAGTCCCAAATATGAAAAGGAAAACCAAATTATTAGATTCATTAACCTATAGGCAAAAATTCTCAACCAATTCTTCGTAAATCACATTCAAAAATTAATGTAATTATATTTTAGTTAAAATGTGTTTAAAAAATTTAAGAGGGATACACTATCAAGATACAAGTTGATTTTATCCAAAAGATACAAGTTTCACTCAATAGATGCAAACCAATCAATATATGTGAAATGAAAATATGTTGAGGTAAATCTAACTAAGCAAATCAAATTCTTTTATGATATTAAGACATTGTAGAAGTTTTCAAACTGAAGAAATAAGTTGAAGAAGGTATCAGGAGATCAACTGATCTCCCATCCTCATGGATTGGAATAACTAATGTAGTAAAAGAGGTCATTCTATCAAAAGCAATCTTCAGATTTATTAAAATTATAACACAGTTCTTCACAGAAATTCAAAGGATAATTTTCACCTTCATGTGGAAACAAAAAAACACACTATTGCTAATACAACTCTGAACAACTAGACATCTATTGGAGTTATCACCATCACTGATTTCAAGCTGTACTACAGAGATATAGTAATGAAAACAGGAAGGTATTGGCAGAAAACTCACAAACAGATCAATCTTCTAGACTTGAAGAACGCCACACAAATCCATACACCTATTGAGACTTTTTGAAAACGAAGCCAGAAATACACACTGGATAAAATGCAGTACCTTCAACAAATAGTGTTGTTCAGATTACATGGCTGCATGCAGAAGAATGGAATTAAATCCATATATATCCTCCACAAAATGTAAGTCAGAGTAGACTGAAAACCTTAAGCTGAAAGCATATACACTGAACCTGACAGAAGAAAATGTAAGGAATAGTCAGGGACTCATAAGTATGAGAAAAATATTTTTTGACCAGCACACTGATAGCACAGCCACTAAAGATGAACAATTAATAAATGAGACCTCATTAACCTGAGAAGCATCTACATGTCAGTGGACACTGTAATTGGACCAAGTGGCCGCCTACAGAATGGGAAAAGTTTTTTTTTTTTACCAAGCACATCTCTGATAGGTTACTCTACATAATATATAAAGTACTAAAATTAAACAAAACAAAAACCCCATAACAACAACAAAACTGGGCTTGAAGAAACAAATAACCCAATTAAGTAACGGAGTACATACCCAACAAAGAATTGTGAAGATTAGGAAACTCAAATGGAAGAGAAACAGATAAATGTTCAGCATCCTTAGTCATTAGGGAATTGTAAATCAAAACTACTTTGAGATTTCATCTTATATCATTCAGAATAACCCATATCAACAAAACAATGACAGCACATGCTGACAAAAATGCGGAATAAGGAGAAAGCTCGTTCATTGCTGGTTTTCAGTGTGGCAAGATCCTCAGAAAGCTGAGGTTGTACTTCAAGATCTAGCAATACCACCTTTGGACATACTCAAAATGAGCTTCATCCTACAAAAGAGACAGCTGCTTAAAGACATTCATTGCTGCTCTAGTCACAATAGACAGAACTTGGAAAAACCTAGCATATAGAGATGGCTAAAAAATATCTGGTACATCTATACAATAAAATATTCCTTATCCACTGAAAATGAAATTATGAAGTTTTCATGTAAATGGATTGAACTAGAGAAACATCATTCCAGGTGAGGTAACTCAGTCCCAGAAAGTCAAATTTGGTATGTGTTTTCTTACATGTGGATGTTGTCTCTTAACTCATCCTTGAGCAAGCTACAATCAATGTAATCACAGGAATTAGCAAGAGAGTAAGTGATTAGATTGAAGGAGGGTTGGATCTCCTTAGGAAGAGGACATAGAATAAATTGTTATGGACGTTTGAAGGGAGACAAGAATGGGAGGATCAAACAGTGACAGGAAAGGAATGAGGGGATGAAGAAAGAAATATAAGGAGGAACGGCTAGGCCTAAGGAACATTTGAAAGGTCATAAGACAACCTAATACAGTAGAAGCTTCCTATAACATATACTTATATAAAGGTGTTCCAAATGAATTTCTTCAGTAACATGATATAGAAAAGCCACTCTTGTCACCAAAAGCAACTTTCATTATGAAGATGAGTTGTATCTAATTGAGTTATTGGCCAAAGTGTTCCATCCCAAACCCTAAATAATCTAAGTTATTGCCAAGGCTATTGGTTTCTTTCCACAAACCGATAGTAAGGCTCTATTCATAAAGACAACACCTACAGAACTCACTGAAGATGTAGAAGTCAATCTGGTGACTACCTAGAGCTTTCACCTCTATGGACACTTACTAATGCGACTAGAAGGTATTCTGCATGTTAGTAGAGGAGAAACTAAATATCAACCCAGCTACAAACTTTACATATACAATTGTGACCTACTTCCAAGATATGCTGCTGCAATAATGTTACAAATCTTGTTGGACTAAGCAAGTAATATCTTATTTGAGTGAAGACCCACACTATGTGATGGCATGAAACACTGCTTGGGCATCTAAGAACCTGAAGTCAGATAGTCCAGGAATCTTGAAGAAAACTAAATACTAATTGAATAGAGCAATGAAATGACTCCTAACATTTGTTTTAGGAACATTTATTCCTTACTCAGCCATCAAGAGAGAAGCTTCCTCCTGTAGCAAATGGGAATAATACAGAGACCCATGGCCAGAGTGTGTGTATAGACCGAGAGACCTTTGAACATCAGTCCTGAAAGGGGTATTTCCATGGAATCCTTGCCTTTAGAGCATAGAAAATTTTGTGAAAGAGGACGCAGAAAGAGTGTAAGAGCCAGAATTGATAGAGCACACTACGTGTTCAAGAACTTCTAGACAGGACCAGGGTTGTACACAAATGAATGTACAGAAACATACAGCCAGCATGCGCAGGGCCTACACCTGATGGGGTTTTAGAGCATAATGAAGCAGTAGACACCTGTTACCATCCCTAATCCTGAGCCTGTCTCCTATTTACATACATGTGAAAATGAAAAAGTGTTTTTTATTCTAAGGGAGTCTCACTGGAAGAATAAACTACTCCTTGTGTATACTCCATGTCTCACCCTCGTTGGCTAACAGAAAACAAACTCAACAGCATCTTTGGGGGTCTTGGTCTCATAATGAGATGGCTGGGACATGAATAGGGCATTCACATGTCTAAGTCTGTTGAGGTCCCAGCTCTGAAAGGAGAAGTAGACATAAAACCTCCTCTTTAATCCAGAAGCTATCTCCAGTTGATAAACAATTGCAAAAAAAAAATCAGTTTTTTTCTAATGGAGTAACACTGGTATACAAAACACACTTAAGCGCAGTCTCATGCTCAGCAATAGATGGCCAACACAATATATCCAAAGGTATTTTGAAGATATGATTTGTCATGTTTATTTTTCAATGCTTTTTCTGGACATTTCTTCCATACACACACACACACACACACACACACACACACACACACACACACACACACACACACATATATATATATATCCCCAATTTCATTTTTATGGGTTTTCCTTGTGGGTGAATGTGTGCAGCCTATTCACAAAATGTAGGCCAAGAACTTAACAATCTAAACAGAACCATAACCAATGAGGAGATTAAAATAGTAATGTAAAGCCTTCAATTAAAATATCCAGGGCCAGAATTATCACACCATAATTCTCCTGGATTTTTAATTCTTCAGATTCTTCTTAAAACATTCCTTCTTAAACCATTAAAAAAGAGAAAAGAAATAGAATGAGCACTTACAAACTTCCACAAAGCCAGTGTTACTCTACTACTAAAACCAGGTAGAGATACTGTAGGCTAAAATTTTTGATGAACGTAGAGTAAAAAAAAAAATTAATAAAACAACAGTAAATATAATGTAGAAACTATAACCATGTTTGTTTTATCTTTCAAATGTATAGATGGTTCAGCATATTTCTCATGGCAATAAATGAAATAAACAACATCAATGGCTTAAGACGAAAATTACTTGATTATTTCAATTGATGCAGAAAAGGTTTTGACAAAATCCATCATACCGTCATGGTAAAGGTATTGAAGAATGTAGAGCTAAAGGCAATATACCATAAGACAACAATACAGACACACGCATACACACACATATAGGCAACATCAACCTAAATGGAGATGTAAATTATTCAGGGATATCCAACACTCCCATTTCTTCTTAATATTGTGTTTGAAGTACTACCTAGAGCAATGAGGCAATACAAGGAAATTAACAGGACACAATTAAGCAAATGAAAATCAAACTATCATTATTTGTAGGTGACATAATGCTATATATTTGAGATTAAGAAATTCTTCCAGAATAGAAATGATCCCCAAATTCAGCAAGGTGGCAGCATTCAAAATAATCTTTCACAATCAGTAGCTTTTTTGATACACCAAAAACAAACATAAAGAACAGGAGGACATGTACACATACACATTCACAATAGCATAAGGGACAATATGTGAATAAATATAACCAAGGAAATGAATAATTTATTCAGTGAAATCTTTAAGCTTCCAGAGAAAGAGGGAGAGCGAGACACTAGGAATTAAAATGATATTCTATATTCATAGACTGGTAGGAATAGTGTTGTGAAAATGAACATCCTACCAAAAGCTATTTAGAGTCTCAATGCAATCCCAGTGAAAATGATATCTGTTTTTTTTAATGTTTTGTTTTGTTTTGTTTTTTTTTTTTTTGTTGTTGCTGTTCTTTTTTTTCGGAGCTGGGGATTGAACCCAGGGCCTTGCGCTTCCTAGGCAAGCACTCTACCACTGAGCTAAATCCCCAACCCTGATATCTGTTTTTTCACAGGAAATAATGTGCAATTTCAAATGAAACCACAGAGGATCCCGAAGTGAGGAAATGATGCTTGAAGGATTGCAATTCCATATTTTAAGAAATATTAGAGAGCCATAATAACAAAATGACATTGGTATTGTCACGAAGCAGACATGTAGACCAATGGAACAAAACTCAAATCCCAAACATGAATACATGTTACTTCAACCAGTTAGTATTTGACAGAGACGCCAAAAAAAAAAAAGAAAGAAAAAAGAAAGAAATCTACATGATGAAGAAAAGAGGCATCTTCAAGAAATGCATACAAAACATTAAAATTAACCTTGTATCTGTCAACTTGCACAAAACCTAATTCCATATGGATCAAAAGCAAAAGTGCGAAGCCTGAAACTCCGAGACTATTAGAAAAAACACATGGTACCCTCCATGATACAGTTGTAGGAAAAGATTCTGTTTGCCCAAGAATTAAAGCTCAGAACAGTATTGGGACTTCATAAAACTAAACATCTTCTGCATAGCAGTCAACAAGGTGTACAAACAGCCCAGAGAGCTACAAGAACTTTGCCAACACTTTCTGAGGTTTAATACCCATAACATAGAAAATGGCAATTCTTTACTATCCTGGCATTGAATTTTCCATTTGCTCACTGTACAGAATGAATGCCAGTGGCTTGCTTTGTGATATTAGTTATATTATTGAATATAATTCATGACAACACTAATTCTTGACAACAGGCTAGAAGAGGGCAGGAATAGTGGAGTAATAAGGGGAGAGTTGTGTCTCAGAACAGAAAGAAACTAGAATACTTTTGTTATTTTTGGGGGAAAACTAGTAAACAAATAATAAAAATAAATTAGAGAAAGTTCTTGGGATATAACAGCAGTATGTTGGATGTTGATAGCAGGGTTGAATGTATGGGTAATATTTCTAGGCATTGCATATCTTTAACATATGATAGAAAATAAACAGAAAATTAACTTACTGAATATAGAAATTATTATTGCTTTGATTATCAGATGCAGAATCAATGGTAATAGTAAAAAGAGGTAAAAATGCAGCAAGTACCATATCTCCATCCTTGTATACACTAGTTTTTGTCTTTGCAGCACAGGAAGAGCGGTCAAAGGAGTAGACATCACTGGAATATTGCAGAAGCAGGAACATAAAAATCAGAAGAAGCATCATAGAAGTAACTGCACAGTTTAAGTCTGTGTAGAGTTTGAATTTGCAATGACAGGAGGGGTATACATATCCAATAAATTTGTATTAATTTGTGTAAATTCCAATTTTGTTGTTGACTATGATGGGTACTCTTATTCCCATGGCTTCTTCAACTCAGTTTTTGAATATCCTCTGGAGAGTCTGAAAAACTTTTTTCTTGGAACACCAAATTTGAAGTCGCAATTGCCAGAAAAAAAATTATGGAAAATATGTTTGTGGCTCATCATCTCCAATCCCAGGTGCTATGATTTCATCCAGTTTCAGTGACAACAGGGCTCCTGAGCTGAAGTCCTCTTGGGAAGACTTCATCAAGTTGATGTCAAAAAACTTAACCTTCTGCTGTGGATGAAAATATTGTCATAAGGGATGGGGATGTATCTCAATTGTTAGTATGCTTTTCTATCATGCACAAAGTCTTGGGTGTAATCACCAGAAATACATAAACTGGGCATTGTTTTAAACATCTGTAATCCCAGCACTGGGGATCAAGACACAGAAGAATCAGGAGGTCAAGATAATCTTTGTAGACCTAAAATTCTTGAGGTCAACCTGTACTAAAGAATGTCTCAAAAATGTTGTTAAATCCATTTGTATATCCTCAGGAATAATTTTTGCACCTTTAATGTGATTTTCTTAGAGTATGTGAGGTATCTGTACCCATTCCTACTTAAAGAGATACAAATGAACTACAAATTATATATATACATATATACACTTAGGCACATATATATATATATAGTGATTTATATATGCATTAGTGAATATTTACTAAATAATTACACATTGAATTTAGTTTATCAGCTGTGCCACATTCTACTTCATGCAAGCCATTAGTAATTTGGAAAATCATATGGCTAGGATAGAGTAAGAATAGAGTAAGAAATGTGACTTATCTGTCCTTTGCTTTTAACTTTTTCTAATCCTAATAATGCTTTGAAATGGAAACTACTAGGGTTTTTTTTTATTTCTATATAGGTATATGTATTTGTGTGTGCATATCATGTGGAGGCCACAGGTTGAAATCAAATGTCTTCCTTTACTATTCAATATCTTACTGTTTTGAAACAAGTTTCTAAGTAAAACCAGAACTTTTTGATTTACCTAAAGTAAATGAGCAACCAGTTTCTGCCTCTCCAAGGAAGTACTAGGACTAAAGATGTATGTGATATGCTTATATATTTTATGGGAACTAGGGATCTGAACACAGGTCGTCATTATTTTATGGTCAACTGAACCATTCCCCTTGCCCCTAAAGTCTACAACTTTTCAGATAAAAACAACTTTTAATCAGCTCTCAAGTGGAGACATATCATTATTTTTTAAATACATACATACAGAAGAATTTTAAGTACAGAATAATGAATTTCACAGACGTTTGTCCAAATGTTTATTTTAACACTTTATAACTTTTGCAGCACTGGGTATTGAATACAGTGCCTCCTACATGCTAAGCTGAAGATGTAAAACACATCTAAACTGGGATTTATTTCATCTTAAAGGTTAAAATCATAAGATTAGCAGGACAGTGATGGTACCAGAAATGATTATGTTTAGCAAGTTAAGTCAGACTCAGAAATACAAATACCAAAGGTTCTTTCTGTTATCTTCTTTTTGTGTGCTTGACCTGAAACCAGAAAAAAAAGATAGAAGAGAGAACAGGAGGAGGCAATAGAGAGTAATTGTCATGTTACATAAAAGAAAAATTGGGGAATGTTGGAGGAGAGAAAAGAGACCAAATACAAGTGAAGAGGAAAGGTTTCTTCTCACAGGAGTTGTTACTGCTAATATAACTTTCAGAATCATTCTTTTCAATAATTTTATCTTCAGAAGTTTCCTTGGATTTGTGAGTTTCATGTTTTAGAGAACGTCTTTGATCTACTTGGAGTTTAGATTTTTGCAAGTTGGGTGTTAAGAATAGTTTATTTTAGCTCTCTGCTCCCAGACCCCGTGGGAAAGAGACCTCACCACCTGGTCAGGTGGGCACTCCTGAGGCTGCAGAGCAGAAGAGACCAACAACACTGGCCACCCCTGCCCACATCCCTGGCCCAAGAGGAAACTGTATAAGGCCTCTGGGCTCCCGTGGGGGAGGGCCCAGAAGCGGCAGGACCCCTGCCTGAGACACCGCCGGAACCTGAAGGAAACAGACCGGATAAACAGTTCTCTGCATCAAAATCCCGTGGGAGGGAGAGCTAAACCTTCAGAGAGGCAGACAAGCCTGGGAAACCAGAAGAGACTGCTCTCTGCACACACATCTCGGACGCCAGAGGAAAACACCAAAGGCCATCTGGAACCCTGGTGCACTGAAGCTCCCAGAAGGGGTGGCACAGGTCTTCCTGGTTGCTGCCGCCACAGAGAGCCCGTGGGCAGCACACCGCGAGCAAACTTGAGCCTTGGGACCACAGGTAAGACCAACTTGTCTGCTGCAAGAAAGCTGCCTGGTGAAATCGGGACACAAAGAGGCAGAATTCCTCTAGGACTGGGCACGTCCTGTGTTTACCGGAAGTCCCACACCCGAGGATCCCGGCCCGCAGCAGCTCTCTGCTCCCAGACCCCGTGGGAAAGAGACCTCACCCCCTGGTCAGGTGGGCACTCCTGAGGCTGCAGAGCGGAAGAGACCAACAACACTGGCCACCCCTGCCCACATCCCTGGCCCAAGAGGAAACTGTATAAGGCCTCTGGGCTCCCGTGGGGGAGGGCCCAGGAATGGCAGGACCCCTGCCTGAGACACCGCCAGAACCTGAGGGAAACAGACCGGATAAACAGTTCTCTGCACCCAAATCCCGTGGGAGGGAGAGCTAAACATTCAGAGAGGCAGACAAGCCTGGGAAACCAGAAGAGACTGCTCTCTGCACACACATCTCAGACGCCAGAGGAAAACACCAAAGGCCATCTGGAACCCTGGTGCACTGAAGCTCCCAGAAAGGGCGGCACAGGTCTTCCTGGTGGCTGCTGCCGCAGAGAGCCCGTGGGTAGCACCCCGCGAGCAAACTTGAGCCTCGGGACCACAGGTAAGACCAACTTGTATGCTGCAAGTGACCTGCCTGGTGAACTCAAGACACAGGCCCACAGGAACAGCTGAAGACCTGTAGAGAGGAAAAACTACACCCATGAAAGCAGAACACTTTGTCCCCATAACTGGCTGAAAGAAAACAGTAAAACAGGTCTACAGCACTCCTGACACACAGGCTTATAGGACAGTCTAGCCACTGTCAGAAATAGCAGAACAAAGTAACACTAGAGATAATCTGATGGCGAGAGGCAAGCACAGGAACCCAAGCAACAGAAACCAAGACTACATGGCATCATCGGAGCCCAATTCTCCCACCAAAACAAACATGGAATGTCCAAACACACCAGAAAAGCAAGATCTAGTTTCAAAATCATATTTGATCATGATGCTGGAGGACTTCAAGAAAGACGTGAAGAACTCCCTTAGAGAAACACAGGAAAACATTAATAAACAAGTAGAAGCCCATAGAGAGGAGACACAAAAATCCCTGAAAGAATATCAGGAAATCATAAATAAACAAGTAGAAGCCCATAGAGAGGAGTCACAAACATCCCTGAAAGAATTCCAGGAAAACACAATCAAACAGTTGAAGGAATTAAAAATGGAAATAGAAGCAATCAAGAAAGAACACATGGAAACAACCCTGGATATAGAAAACCAAAAGAAGAGACAAGGAGCTGTAGATACAAGCTTCACCAACAGAATACAAGAGATGGAAGAGAGAATCTCAGGAGCAGAAGATTCCATAGAAATCATTGACTCAACTGTCAAAGATAATGTAAAGCGGAAAAAGCTACTGGTCCAAAACATACAGGAAATCCAGGACTCAATGGGAAGATCAAACCTAAGGATAATAGGTAGAGAAGAGAGTGAAGACTCCCAGCTCAAAGGACCAATAAATATCTTCAACAAAATCATAGAAGAAAACTTCCCTAACCTAAAAAAGGAGATACCCATAGACATACAAGAAGCCTACAGAACTCCAAATAGATTGGACCAGAAAAGAAACACCTCTCGTCACATAATAGTCAAAACACCAAACGCACAAAATAAAGAAAGAATATTAAAAGCAGTAAGGGAAAAAGGTCAAGTAACATATAAAGGCAGACCTATCAGAATCACACCAGACTTATCGCCAGAAACTATGAAGGCCAGAAGATCCTGGACTGATGTCATACAAACCGTAAGAGAACACAAATGCCAGCCCAGGTTACTGTATCCTTCAAAACTCTCAATTAACATAGATGGAGAAACCAAGATATTCCATGACAAAACCAAATTTACACAATATCTTTCTACAAATCCAGCACTACAAAGGATAATAAATGGTAAAGCCCAACATAAGGAGGCAAGCTATACCCTAGAAGAAGCAAGAAACTAATCGTCTTGGCAACAAAACAAAGAGAATGAAAGAACACAAACATAACCTCATATCCAAATATGAATATAACGGGAAGCAATAATCACTATTCCTTAATATCTCTCAATATCAATGGCCTCAACTCCCCAATAAAAAGACATAGATTAACAAACTGGATACGCAACGAGGACCCTGCATTCTGCTGCCTACAGGAAACACACCTCAGAGACAAAGACAGACACTACCTCAGAGTTAAAGGCTGGAAAACAATTTTCCAAGCAAATGGTCAGAAGAAGCAAGCTGGAGTAGCCGTTCTAATATCAAATAAAATCAATTTTCAACTAAAAGTCATCAAAAAAGATAAGGAAGGACACTTCATATTCATCAAAGGAAAAATCCACCAAGATGAACTCTCAATCCTAAATATCTATTCCCCAAATACAAGGGCACCTACATATGTAAAAGAAACCTTACTAAAGCTCAAAACACACATTGCACCTCACACAATAATAGTGGGAGATTTCAACACCCCACTCTCATCAATGGACAGATCATGGAAACAGAAATTACACAGTGATGTCGACAGACTAAGAGAAGTCATGAGCCAAATGGACTTAACGGATATTTATAGAACATTCTATCCTAAAGCAAAAGGATATTCCTTCTTCTCAGCTCCTCATGGTAGTTTCTCCAAAATTGACCATATAATTGGTCAAAAAACGGGCCTCAACAGGTACAGAAAGATAGAAATAATCCCATGCGTGCTATCGGACCACCACGGCCTAAAACTGGTCTTCAATAACAATCAAGGAAGAATACCCACATATACTTGGAAATTGAACAATGCTCTACTCAATGATAACCTGGTCAAGGAAGAAATAAAGAAAGAAATTAAAAACTTTTTAGAATTTAATGAAAATGAAGGTACAACATACCCAAACTTATGGGACACAATGAAAGCTGTGCTAAGAGGAAAACTCATAGCGCTGAGTGCCTGCAGAAAGAAACAGGAAAGAGCATATGTCAGCAGCTTGACAGCACACCTAAAAGCTCTAGAACAAAAAGAAGCAAATACACCCAGGAGGAGTAGAAGGCAGGAAATAATCAAACTCAGAGCTGAAATCAACCAAGTAGAAACAAAAAGGACCATAGAAAGAATCAACAGAACCAAAAGTTGGTTCTTTGAGAAAATCAACAAGATAGATAAACCCTTAGCCAGACTAGCGAGAGGACACAGAGAGTGTGTCCAAATTAACAAAATCAGAAATGAAAAGGGAGACATAACAACAAATTAAGAGGAAATTCAAAAAATCATCAGATCTTATTATAAAAACCTATATTCAACAAAACTTGAAAATCTTCAGGAAATGGACAATTTCCTAGACAGATACCAGGTACCGAAGTTAAATCAGGAACAGATAAACCAGTTAAATAACCCCATAACTCCTAAGGAAATAGAAGCAGTCATTAAAGGTCTCGCAACCAAAAGGAGCCCAGGTCCAGACGGGTTTAGTGCAGAATTCTATCAAGCCTTTATAGAAGACCTCATATCAATACTATCCAAACTATTCTACAAAATTGAAACAGATGGAGCACTAACGAAATCCTTCTATGAAGCCACAATTACTCTTATACCTAAACCACACAAAGACACAACAAAGAAAGAGAACTTCAGACCAATTTCCCTTATGAATATCGACGCAAAAATACTCAACAAAATTCTGGCAAACAGAATCCAAGAGCACATCAAAACAATCATCCACCATGACCAAGTAGGCTTCATCCCAGGCATGCAGGGATGGTTTAATATACGGAAAACCATCAACGTGATCCATTGTATAAACAAACTGAAAGAACAAAACCACATGATCATTTCATTAGATGCTGAGAAAGCATTTGGCAAAATTCAACACCCCTTCATGATAAAAGTCCTGGAAAGAATAGGAATTCAAGGCCCATACCTGAACATAGTAAAAGCCATATACAGCAATCCAGTTGCTAACATTAAACTAAATGGAGAGAAACTTGAAGCAATCCCACTAAAATCAGGGACTAGACAACGCTGCCCACTCTCTCCCTACTTATTCAATATAGTTCTTGAAGTTCTAGCCAGAGCAATCAGATAACAAAAGGAGGTCAAGGGGATACAGATCGGAAAAGAAGAAGTCAAAATATCACTATTTGCAGATGATACGATAGTATATTTAAGTGATCCCAAAAGTTCCACCAGAGAACTACTAAAGCTGAGTAACAACTTCAGCAAAGTGGCTGGGTATAAAATTAACTCAAATAAATCAGTTGCCTTCCTCTATACAAAAGAGAAACAAGCTGATAAAGAAATTAGGGAAACGACACCCTTCATAATAGACCCAAATAATATAAAGTACTTCGGTGTGATTTTAACAAAGCAAGTAAAAGATCTGTACAATAAGAACTTCAAGACACTGAAGAAGGAAATTGAAGAAGACCTCAGAAGATGGAAAGATCTCCCCTGCTCATGGATTGGCAGGATTAATATAGTAAAAATGGCCATTTTACCAAAAGCAATCTACAGATTCAATGCAATCCCCATCAAAATACCAATCCAATTCTTCAACGAGTTAGACAGAACGATTTGCAAATTCATCTGGAATAACAAAAAACCCAGGATAGCTAAAGCTATCCTCAACAATAAAAGGACTTCAGGGGGAATCACTATCCCTGAACTCAAGCAGTATTACAGAGCAATAGTGATAAAAACTGCATGGTATTGGTACAGAGACAGACAGATAGACCAATGGAATAGAATTGAAGACCCAGAAATGAACCCACACACCTATGGTCACTTGATTTTTGACAAAGGAGCCAAAACCATCCAATGGAAAACAGATAGCATTTTCAGCAAATGGTGCTGGTTCAACTGGAGGGCAACATGTAGAAGAATGCAGGTCGATCCATGCTTATCACCCTGTACAAAGCTTAAGTCCAAGTGGATCAAGGACCTCCACATCAAACCAGACACACTCAAACTAATAGAAGAAAAACTAGGGAAGCATCTGGAACACATGGGCACTGGAAAAAATTTCCTGAAGAAAACACCAATGGCTTATGCTCTAAGATCAAGAATCGACAAATGGGATCTCATAAAACTGCAAAGCTTATGTAAGGCAAAGGACACTGTTTTTAGGACAAAACGGCAACCAACAGATTGGGAAAAGATCTTTACCAATCCTACAACAGATAGAGGCCTTATATCCAAAATATACAAAGAACTCAAGAAGTTAGACCGCAGGGAAACAAATAACCCTATTAAAAAAAGGGGTTCAGAGCTAAACAAAGAATTCACAGCTGAGGAATGCCGAATGGCTGAGAAACACCTAAAGAAATGTTCAACATCTTTAGTCATAAGGGAAATGCAAATCAAAACAACCCTGAGATTTCACCTCACACCAGTGCGATTGGCTAAGATCAAAAACTCAGGTGACAGCAGATGCTGGCGAGGATGTGGAGAAAGAGGAACACTCCTCCATTGTTGGTGGGATTGCATACTGGTACAACCATTCTGGAAATCAGTCTGGCGGATCCTCAGGAAATTGGCCATTGACCTGCCTGAGGATCCAGCTATTCCTCTCTTGGGCATATACCCAAAAGATGCCCCAACATATAAAAAAGACACGTGCTCCACTATGTTCATTGTAGCCTTATTTATAATAGCCAGAAGCTGGAAAGAACCCAGATGCCCTTCAACAGAGGAATGGATACAGAAAATGTGGTACATCTACACAATGGAATATTACTCAGCTATCAAAAACAACGACTTTATGAAATTCATAGGCAAATGGTTGGAACTGGAAAATATCATCCGAGTGAGCTAACCCAATCACAGAAAGACATACATGGTATGCACTTATTGATAAGTGGCTATTAGCCCAAATGCTTGAATTACCCTAGATGCCTAGAACAAATGAAACTCAAGATGCATGATCAAAATGTGAATGCTTCACTCCTTCTTTAAAAGGGGAACGAGAATACCCTTGGCAGGGAAGAGAGAGGCAAAGATTAAAACAGAGACTGAAGGAACACCCATTCAGAGCCTGCCCCACATGTGGCCCATACATATACAGCCACCCAATTAGACAAGATGGATGAAGCAAAGAAGTACAGACCGACAGGAGCTGGATGTAGATGGCTCCTGAGAGACACAGCCAGAATACAGCAAATACAGAGGCGAATGCCAGCAGCAAACCACTGAACTGAGAATAGGACCCCCGTTGAAGGAATCAGAGAAAGAACTGGAAGAGCTTGATGTGGCTCGAGACCCCATATGTACAACAATGCCAAGCAACCAGAGCTTCCAGGGACTAAGCCACTACCTAAAGACTATACATGGCCTGACCCTGTACTCTGACCTCATAGGTAGCAATGAATATCCTAGTAAGAGCACCAGTGGAAGGGGAAGCCCTGGGTCCTGCTAAGACTGAACCCCCAGTGAACTAGACTGGTGGGGGGAGGGCGGCAATGGGGGGAGGGTTGGGAGGGGAACACCCATAAGGAAGGGGAGGGGGGAGGGGGATGTTTTCCCGGATACCGGGAAAGGGAATAACACTCAAAATGTATATAAGAAACACTCAAGTTAATAAAAAAAAAGAATAGTTTATTTTGTTGTATTTCATTTTTAAATTTATTATAGTTATTTTATAAGTATATCTCATTCATCATAAGTAAAAGAATGAAGAGAATAAACATGAAGACATTGTTGTAAGCACAAACCTTGCATTTCATACTCTTTTTATGCAGCATCATTTAAGAATGTTTTGTTTATCATATCACGTCTGCTGTATCTTTACCAAGAACTAAGTTTTGTTTGAAAACCATGAACAGCCACAAATCTGCATGTGGTATTTTTTCTATAAGGATTTATTTATTTATTTTTTTATTAACTTGAGTATTTCTTATATACATTTCGAGTGTTATTCCCTTTCCTGGTTTCCGGGCAAACATCCCCCTCCCCCCTCCCCTTCCTTATGGGTGTTCCCCTCCCAACCCTCCCCCCATTGCCGCCCTCCCCCCATAGACTAGTTCACTGGGGGTTCAGTCTTAGCAGGACCCAGGGCTTCCCCTTCCACTGGTGCTCTTACTAGGATATTCATTGCTACCTATGGGGTCAGAGTCCAGGGTCAGTCTATGTATAGTCTTTAGGTAGTGGCTTAGTCCCTGGAAGCTCTGGTTGCTTGGCATTGTTGTACTTTTGGGGTCTCGAGCCCCTTCAAGCTCTTCCATTTCTTTCTCTGATTCCTTCAATAGGGGACCTATTCTCAGTTCAGTGGTTTGCTGCTGGCATTCGCCTCTGTATTTGCTGTATTCTGGCTGTGTCTCTCAGGAGAGATCTACATCCGGCTCCTGTCGGTCTGCACTTCTTTGCTTCATCCATCTTGTCTAATTGGGTGGCTGTATATGTATGGGCCACATGTGGGGCAGGCTCTAAATGGGTGTTCCTTAAGTCTCTGTTTTAATCTTTGCCTCTCCCTTCCCTGCCAAGGGTATTCTTTTTCCTCATTTAAAGAAGGAGTGAAGCATTCACATTTTGATCATCCGTCTTGAGTTTCGTTTGTTCTAGGGATCTAGGGTAATTCAAGCATTTGGGCTAATAGCCACTTATCAATGAGTGCATACCATGTATGTCTTTCTGTGATTGGGTTAGCTCACTCAGGATGATATTTTCCAGTTCCAACCATTTGCCTACGAATTTCATAAAGTCGTTGTTTTTGATAGCTGAGTAATATTCCATTGTGTAGATGTACCACATTTTCTGTATCCATTCCTCTGTTGAAGGGCATCTGGGTTCTTTCCATTTTCTGGCTATTATAAATAAGGCTGCGATGAACATAGTGGAGCACGTGTCTCTTTTATATGTTGAGGCATCTTTTGGGTATATGCCCAAGAGAGGTATAGCTGGAATCTCAGGCAGTTCAATGTCCAATTTTCTGAGGAACCTCCAGACTGATTTCCAGAATGGTTTTACCAGTCTGCAATCCCACCAACAATGGAGGAGTGTTCCTCTTTCTCCACATCCTCGCCAGCATCTGCTGTCACCTGAGTTTTTGATCTTAGCCAATCGCACTGGTGTGAGGTGAAATCTCAGGGTTGTTTTGATTTGCATTTCCCTTATGACTAAAGATGTTGAACATTTCTTTAGGTGTTTCTCAGCCATTCGGCATTCCTCAGCTGTGAATTCTTTGTTTAGCTCTGAACCCCATTTTTTAATAGGGTTATTTGTTTCCCTGCGGTCTAACTTCTTGTGTTCTTTGTATATTTTGGAAATAAGGCCTCTATCTGTTGTAGGATTGGTAAAGATCTTTTCCCAATATGTTGGTTGCCGTTTTTTCCTAACCACAGTGTCCTTTGCCTTACAGAAGCTTTGCAGTTTTATGAGATCCCATTTGTCGATTCTTGATCTTAGAGCATAAGCCATTGGTGTTTTGTTCAGGAAATTTTTTCCAGTGCCCATGTGTTCCAGATGCTTCCCTAGTTTTTCTTCTATTAGTTTGAGTGTGTCTGGTTTGATGTGGAGGTCCTTGATCCACTTGGACTTAAGCTTTGTACAGGGTGATAAGGATGGATCGATCTGCATTCTTCTACATGTTGCCCTCCAGTTGAACCAGCACCATTTGCTGAAAATGCTATCTTTTTTCCATTGGATGGTTTTGGCTCCTTTGTCAAAAATCAAGTGACCATAGGTGTGTGGGTTCATTTCTGGGTCTTCAATTCTATTCCATTGGTCTATCTGTCTGTCTCTGTACCAATACCATGCAGTTTTTATCACTATTGCTCTGTAATACTGCTTGAGTTCAGGGATAGTGATTCCCCCTGAAGTCCTTTTATTGTTGAGGATAGCTTTAGCTATCCTGGGTTTTTTGTTATTCCAGATGAATTTGCAAATTGTTCTGTCTAACTCTTTGAAGAATTGGATTGGTATTTTGATGGGGATTGCATTGAATCTGTAGATTGCTTTTGGTAAAATGGCCATTTTTACTATATTAATCCTGCCAATCCATGAGCATGGGAGATCTTTCCATCTTCTGAGGTCTTCTTCAATTTCTTTCCTCAGTGTCTTGAAGTTCTTATTGTACAGATCTTTTACTTGCTTGGTTAAAGTCACACCGAGGTACTTTATATTATTTGGGTCTATTATGAAGGGTGTCGTTTCCCTAATTTCTTTCTCGGCTTGTTTCTCTTTTGTATACAGGAAGGCAACTGATTTATTTGAGTTAATTTTATACCCAGCCACTTTGCTGAAGTTGTTTATCAGCTTTAGTAGTTCTCTGTTGGAACTTTTGGGATCACTTAAATATACTATCATGTCATCTGCAAATAGTGATATTTTGACCTCTTCTTTTCCGATCTCTATCCCCTTGATCTCCTTTTGTTGTCTGATTGCTCTGGCTAGAACTTCAAGAACTATATTGAATAAGTAGGGAGAGAGTGGGCAGCCTTGTCTAGTCCCTGATTGTAGTGGGATTGCTTCAAGTTTCTCTCCATTTAGTTTAATATTAGCAACTGGTTTGCTGTATATGGCTTTTACTATGTTTAGGTATGGGCCTTGAATTCCTATTCTTTCCAGGACTTTTATCATGAAGGGGTGTTGAATTTTGTCAAATGCTTTCTCAGCATCTAATGAAATGATCATGTGGTTCTGTTCTTTCAGTTTGTTTATATAATGGATCACGTTGATGGTTTTCCGTATATTAAACCATCCCTGCATGCCTGGGATGAAGCCTACTTGATCATGGTGGATGATTGTTTTGATGTGCTCTTGAATTCGGTTTGCCAGAATTTTGTTGAGTATTTTTGCGTCGATATTCATAAGGGAAATTGGTCTGAAGTTCTCTTTCTTTGTTGTGTCTTTGTGTGGTTTAGGTATAAGAGTAATTGTGGCTTCGTAGAAGGAATTCGGTAGGGCTCCATCTGTTTCAATTTTGTGGAATAGTTTGGATAATATTGGTATGAGGTCTTCTATGAAGGTTTGATAGAATTCTGCACTAAACCCGTCTGGACCTGGGCTCTTTTTGGTTGGGAGACCTTTAATGACTGCTTCTATTTCCTTAGGAGTTATGGGGTTGTTTAACTGGTTTATCTGTTCCTGATTTAACTTCGATACCTGGTATCTGTCTAGGAAATTGTCCATTTCCTGAAGATTTTCAAATTTTGTTGAATATAGGTTTTTATAGTAAGATCTGATGATTTTTTGAATTTCCTCTGAATCTGTAGTTATGTCTCCCTTTTCATTTCTGAGTTTGTTAATTTGGACACACTCTCTGTGTCCTCTCGTTAGTCTGGCTAAGGGTTTATCTATCTTGTTGATTTTCTCAAAGAACCAACTTTTGGTTCTGTTGATTATTTCTGTGGTCCTTTTTGTTTCTACTTGGTTGATTTCAGCTCTGAGTTTGATTATTTCCTGCCTTCTACTCCTCCTGGGTGTATTTGCTTCTTTTTGTTCTAGAGCTTTTAGGTGTGCTGTCAAGCTGCTGACATATGCTCTTTCCTGTTTCTTTTTTTTTTTTTTTTTTTTTTTTTATTAACTTGAGTATTTCTTATATACATTTCGAGTGTTATTCCCTTTCCCGGTTTCCGGGCAAACATCCCCCTCCCCCCTCCCCTTCCTTATGGGTGTTCCCCTCCCAACCCTCCCACCATTGCCGCCCTCCCCCCATAGACTAGTTCACTGGGGGTTCAGTCTTAGCAGGACCCAGGGCTTCCCCTTCCACTGGTGCTCTTACTAGGATATTCATTGCTACCTATGGGGTCAGAGTCCAGGGTCAGTCCATGTATAGTCTTTAGGTAGTGGCTTAGTCCCTGGAAGCTCTGGTTGCTTGGCATTGTTGTACTTTTGGGGTCTCGAGCCCCTTCAAGCTCTTCCAGTTCTTTCTCTGATTCCTTCAATAGGGGACCTATTCTCAGTTCAGTGGTTTGCTGCTGGCATTCGCCTCTGTATTTGCTGTATTCTGGCTGTGTCTCTCAGGAGCGATCTACATCCGGCTCCTGTCGGTCTGCACTTCTTTGCTTCATCCATCTAGTCCAATTGGGTGGCTGTATATGTATGGGCCAAATGTGGGACAGGCTCTGAATGGGTGTTCCTTCAGTCTCTGTTTTAATCTTTGCCTCTCCCTTCCCTGCCAAGGGTATTCTTTTTCCTCATTTAAAGAAGGAGTGAAGCATTCACATTTTGATCATCCGTCTTGAGTTTCGTTTGTTCTAGGGATCTAGGGTAATTCAAGCATTTGGGCTAATAGCCACTTATCAATGAGTGCATACCATGTATGTCTTTCTGTGATTGGGTTAGTTCACTCAGGATGATATTTTCCAGTTCCAACCATTTGCCTACGAATTTCATAAACTCGTTGTTTTTGATAGCTGAGTAGTATTCCATTGTGTAGATGTACCACATTTTCTGTATCCATTCCTCTGTTGATGGGCATCTGGGTTCTTTCCATTTTCTGGCTATTATAAATAAGGCTGCGATGAACATAGTGGAGCACGTGTCTCTTTTATATGTTGAGGCATCTTTTGGGTATATGCCCAAGAGAGGTATAGCTGGATCCTCAGGCAGTTCAATGTCCAATTTTCTGAGGAACCTCCAGACTGATTTCCAGAATGGTTTTACCAGTCTGCAATCCCACCAACAATGGAGGAGTGTTCCTCTTTCTCCACAACCTCGCCAGCATCTGCTGTCACCTGAGTTTTTGATCTTAGCCAATCGCACTGGTGTGAGGTGAAATCTCAGGGTTGTTTTGATTTGCATTTCCCTTATGACTAAAGATGTTGAACATTTCTTTAGGTGTTTCTCAGCCATTCGGCATTCCTCAGCTGTGAATTCTTTGTTTAGCTCTGAACCCCATTTTTTAATAGGGTTATTTGTTTCCCTGCGGTCTAACTTCTTGAGTTCTTTGTATATTTTGGATATAAGGCCTCTATCTGTTGTAGGGTTGGTAAAGATCTTTTCCCAATCTGTTGGTTGCCGTTTTGTCCTAGCCACAGTGTCCTTTGCCTTACAGAAGCTTTGCAGTTTTATGAGATCCCATTTGTCAATTCTTGATCTTAGAGCATAAGCCATTGGTGTTTTGTTCAGGAAATTTTTTCCAGTGCCCATGTGTTCCAGATGCTTCCCTAGTTTTTCTTCTATTAGTTTGAGTGTGTCTGGTTTGATGTGGAGGTCCTTGATCCACTTCGACTTAAGCTTTGTACAGGGTGATAAGCATGGATCGATCTGCATTCTTCTACATGTTGCCCTCCAGTTGAACCAGCACCATTTGCTGAAAATGCTATCTTTTTTCCATTGGATGGTTTTGGCTCCTTTGTCAAAAATCAAGTGACCATAGGTGTGTGGGTTCATTTCTGGGTCTTCAATTCTATTCCATTGGTCTATCTGTCTGTCTCTGTACCAATACCATGCAGTTTTTATCACTATTGCTCTGTAATACTGCTTGAGTTCAGGGATAGTGATTCCCCCTGAAGTCCTTTTATTGTTGAGGATAGCTTTAGCTATCCTGAGTTTTTTGTTATTCCAGATGAATTTGCAAATTGTTCTGTCTAACTCTTTGAAGAATTGGATTGGTATTTTGATGGGGATTGCATTGAATCTGTAGATTGCTTTTGGTAAAATGGCCATTTTTACTATATTAATCCTGCCAATCCATGAGCATGGGAGATCTTTCCATCTTCTGAGGTCTTCTTCAATTTCTTTCTTCAGTGACTTGAAGTTCTTATTGTACAGATCTTTTACTTGCTTGGTTAAAGTCACACCGAGGTACTTTATATTATTTGGGTCTATTATGAAGGGTGTCGTTTCCCTAATTTCTTTCTCGGCTTGTTTCTCTTTTGTATAGAGGAAGGCAACTGATTTATTTGAGTTAATTTTATACCCAGCCACTTTGCTGAAGTTGTTTATCAGCTTTAGTAGTTCTCTGTTGGAACTTTTGGGATCACTTAAATATACTATCATATCATCTGCAAATAGTGATATTTTGACCTCTTCTTTTCCGATCTGTATCCCTTTGATCTCCTTTTGTTGTCTGATTGCTCTGGCTAGAACTTCAAGAACTATATTGAATAAGTAGGGAGAGAGTGGGCAGCCTTGTCTAGTCCCTGATTTTAGTGGGATTGCTTCAAGTTTCTCTCCATTTAGTTTAATGTTAGCAACTGGTTTGCTGTATATGGCTTTTACTATGTTTAGGTATGGGCCTTGAATTCCTATTCTTTCCAGGACTTTTAACATGAAGGGGTGTTGAATTTTGTCAAATGCTTTCTCAGCATCTAATGAAATGATCATGTGGTTCTGTTCTTTCAGTTTGTTTATATAATGGATCACGTTGATGGTTTTCCGTATATTAAACCATCCCTGCATGCCTGGGATGAAGCCTACTTGATCATGGTGGATGATTGTTTTGATGTGCTCTTGAATTCGGTTTGCCAGAATTTTATTGAGTATTTTTGCGTCGATATTCATAAGGGAAATTGGTCTGAAGTTCTCTTTCTTTGTTGTGTCTTTGTGTGGTTTAGGTATAAGAGTAATTGTAGATTCGTAGAAGGAATTCGGTAGGGCTCCATCTGTTTCAATTTTGTGGAATAGTTTGGATAATATTGGTATGAGGTCTTCTATGAAGGTTTGATAGAATTCTGCACTAAACCCATCTGGACCTGGGCTCTTTTTGGTTGGGAGACCTTTAATGACTGCTTCTATTTCCTTAGGAGTTATGGGGTTGTTTAACTGGTTTATCTGTTCCTGATTTAACTTTGATACCTGGTATCTGTCTAGGAAATAGTCCATTTCCTGAAGATTTTCAAATTTTGTTGAATATAGGTTTTTATAGTAAGATCTGATGATTTTTTGAATTTCCTCTGAATCTGTAGTTATGTCTCCCTTTTCATTTCTGATTTTGTTAATTTGGACGCACTCTCTGTGTCCTCTCGTTAGTCTGGCTAAGGGTTTATCTATCTTGTTGATTTTCTCAAAGAACCAACTTTTGGTTCTGTTGATTCTTTCTATGGTCCTTTTTGTTTCTACTTGGTTGATTTCAGCTCTGAGTTTGATTATTTCCTGCCTTCTACTCCTCCTGGGTGTATTTGCTTCTTTTTGTTCTAGAGCTTTTAGGTGTGCTGTCAAGCTGCTGACATATGCTCTTTCCTGTTTCTTTCTGCCAGCACTCAGCGCTATGAGTTTTCCTCTTAGCACAGCTTTCATTGTGTCCCATAAGTTTGAGTATGTTGTATCTTCATTTTCATTAAATTCTAAGAAGTTTTTAATTTCTTTCTTTATTTCTTCCTTGACCAGGTTATCATTGAGTAGAGCATTGTTCAATTTCCACGTATATGTGGGCATTCTTCCCTTATTGTTATTGAAGACCAGTTTTAGGCCGTGGTGGTCCGATAGCACGCATGGGATTATTTCTATCTTTCTGTACCTGTTGAGGCCCGTTTTTTGACCAATTATATGGTCAATTTTGGAG
Organism: Rattus norvegicus; assembly: GCF_021556685.1. NCBI lineage: Eukaryota > Metazoa > Chordata > Mammalia > Rodentia > Muridae > Rattus > Rattus norvegicus. Next base: position 9,544,867 of record NC_141545.1, read on the forward strand.
AAAGTACCATGAGGAGCTGAGAAGAAGGTATATCCTTTTGCTTTAGGATAGAATGTTCTATAAATATCCGTTAAGTCCATTTGGCTCATGACTTCTCTTAGTCTGTCTACATCACTGTTTAATTTCTGTTTCCATGATCTGTCCATTGATGAGAGTGGGGTGTTGAAATCTCCCACTATTATTGTGTGAGGTGCAATGTGTGTTTTGAGCTTTAGTAAGGTTTCTTTTACGTATGTAGGTACCCTTGTATTTGGGGCATAGATATTTAGGATTGAGAGTTCATCTTGGTTGATTTTTCCTTTGATGAATATGAAGTGTCCTTCCTTATCTTTTTTGATGACTTTTAGTTGGAAATTGATTTTATTTGATATTAGAATGGCTACTCCAGCTTGCTTCTTCTGACCATTTGCTTGGAAAGTTGTTTTCCAGCCTTTCACTCTGAGGTAGTGTCTGTCTTTGTCTCTGAGGTGTGTTTCCTGTAGGCAGCAGAATGCAGGGTCCTCGTTGCGTATCCAGTTTGTTAATCTATGTCTTTTTATTGGGGAGTTGAGGCCATTGATATTGAGAGATATTAAGGAATAGTGATTATTGCTTCCCGTTATATTCATATTTGGATGTGAGGTTATGTTTGTGTGCTTTCATTCTCTTTGTTTTGTTGCCAAGACGATTAGTTTCTTGCTTCTTCTAGGGTATAGCTTGCCTCCTTATGTTGGGCTTTACCATTTATTATCCTTTGTAGTGCTGGATTTGTAGAAAGATATTGTGTAAATTTGGTTTTGTCATGGAATATCTTGGTTTCTCCATCAATGTTAATTGAGAGTTTTGCTGGATACAGTAACCTGGGCTGGCATTTGTGTTCTCTTAGGGTCTGTATGACATCAGTCCAGGATCTTCTGGCCTTCATAGTTTCTGGCGATAAGTCTGGTGTGATTCTGATAGGTCTCCCTTTATATGTTACTTGACCTTTTTCCCTTACTGCTTTTAATATTCTTTCTTTATTTTGTGCGTTTGGTGTTTTGACAATTATGTGACGGGAGGTGTTTCTTTTCTGGTCCAATCTATTTGGAGTTCTGCAGGCTTCTTGTATGCCTATGGGTATCTCTTTTTTTAGGTTAGGGAAGTTTTCTTCTATGATTTTGTTGAAGATATTTACTGGTCCTTTGAGCTGGGAGTCTTCACTCTCTTCTATACCTATTATCCTTAGGTTTGATCTTCTCATTGAGTCCTGGATTTCCTGTATGTTTTGGACCAGTAGCTTTTTCCGCTTTACATTATCTTTGACAGTTGAGTCAATGATTTCTATGGAATCTTCTGCTCCTGAGATTCTCTCTTCCATCTCTTGTATTCTGTTGGTGAAGCTTGTGTCTACAGCTCCTTGTCTCTTCTTTTGGTTTTCTATATCCAGGGTTGTTTCCATGTGTTCTTTCTTGATTGCTTCTATTTCCATTTTTAATTCCTTCAACTGTTTGATTGTGTTTTCCTGGAATTCTTTCAGGGATATTTGCGATTCCTCTCTGTAGGCTTCTACTTGTTTATTAATGTTTTCCTGTGTTTCCCTAAGTGTGTTCATGTCTTTCTTGAAGTCCTCCAGCATCGTGATCAAATATGATTTTGAAACTAGATCTTGCTTTTCTGGTGTGTTTGAATATTCCATGTTTGTTTTGGTGGGAGAATTGGGCTCCGATGATGGCATGTAGTCTTGGTTTCTGTTGCTTGGGTTCCTGCGCTTGCTTCTCGCCATCAGATTATCTCTAGTGTTACTTTGTTCTGCTATTTCTGACAGTGGCTAGACTGTCCTATAAGCCTGTGTGTCAGGAGTGCTGTAGACCTGTTTTCCTCTCTTTCAGTCAGTTATGGGGACAGAGTGTTCTGCTTTCCGGCGTGTAGTTTTTCCTCTCTACAGGTCTTCAGCTGTTCCTGTGGGCCTGTGTCTTGAGTTCACCAGGCAGCTTTCTTGCAGCAGAAAATTTGGTCTTACCTGTGGTCCCCAGGCTCAGGTTCGCTCGTGGGGTGCTGCCCAGGGGCTCTCTGCAGCGGCAGCAACCAGGAAGACCTGTGCCGCCCCTTCCGGGAGCTTCAGTGCACCAGGGTTCCAGATGGTCTTTGGCTTTTTCCTCTGGCGTCCGAGATGTGTGTGCAGGGAGCAGTCTCTTCTGGTTTCCCAGGCTTGTCTGCCTCTCTGAAGGTTTAGCTCTCTCTCCCATGGGATTTGGGTGCAGAGAACTGTTTATCCGGTCTGTTTCTTTCAGGTTCTGGTGGTGTCTCAGGCAGGTGTCCTGCTGCTCCTAGGCCCTCCTCCACGGGAGCCCAGAGGCCTTATACAGTTTCCTCTTGGGCCAGGGATGTGGGCAGGGGTGAGCAGTGTTGTTGGTCTCTTCCGCTCTGCAGCCTCAGGAGTGCCCACCTGACCAGGCGGTTGGGTCTCTCTCTCACCGGGTCTGGGCTTCTATAAGGATTTTTAAAATTAATGTTTTACATTATTATGAAGAATATTCTTTTTTGTTAAACAGTTTCATTCCCATTTTCTACCATCCAATTTTGTACCCTATTCTACATCCACTATTCTCTTTCCAAATTCATGTGCTCATTTTTGAAAAAAAAAATAGCAAAGCAAAGCAAAGCAAAACCAAACCAAATAAGCAACAATAAAGCATCTACAGCTAGGAGCCATGTAGGGAAAGCTAAAACAAGCAGGTAATTTTACTGTGATGGTTTCTGTTATGCATGGATTGTAATTCTATGATGGAAAAGTCCTTCTAGGGAAGGCTGAAGGGATTATATTTTAGGAAAGATTTCCACTACCAACTAATATGGTTTTTTTGTTAAATATATCTATATATCTATATATCTATACCTCTATCTATCTATATCTATCTATCTGTCTGTCTGTCTGTCTGTCTGTCTTTCTGTCCGTCCATCCGTCCGTCCATCCGTCCACCCACCCACCCACCCATCCATCCGTCTATTTATCTATCTATCTATCTATCTATCTATCTATCTATCTATCTATCTATCTATATGTCATTAATTAATTGTCCTGAAATAGAAAGCAGGCCTTTACAAGTTAGAACAAACTCCAAGATGTGGTAAAAAAATTAACCATGCGATTTATTCCCATGAAACATGTATGAAATAAGAATGATCACATTACATGGCATCATATCAGAGCCGGAGGAGACTGCAAAATTAGGAGGAAGGAGAAGGATAGCCCAGTAGAATAACTTGGAATTTAAAAGGGAACTTCGATTTAAGAGAGCAATACACAGAATGCAGAGAGAGACACAGAAGAATCTGTAGAGAGAGCAGAAAGTGTATGCAGACTTCTGCCCATGGGACTCTTAAGAGCAAGACAGGCTTAGTTTTACCAGCGAGCACAATTTTTTAGAGGCCTGGTTTTAATTAATTTAGCCCTTGTTCTTGGTCTTTGCACCTTATTCATATGTAAATATAGACATGTGTGTGCATGTGTGTGTGTGTATGTGTGTGTGTGTAAATGCATAATTATGGGATATTAAGTAGCTGATAACAACCAGAATTCATGAAGATATATGATTATATATGCATGAATTTGTATATCAATTTATGTGAATTTATGTGTATTAACTTGGGTAAAAGGTTTTCTTTCTGCTAGTGCCTCTCTTCTGGTTCAATAAAAGTTATTGTTCCAACCATCCCTCACACCTGATAATCCAGAAGTGTGATAAGCCAAGAGAGAAAATAAACAGAAAACTGGCATTCATTCTCATCCTCTCTCTCTCTCTCCCTCCCTCCCTCTCTCTCTCTCTCTCTCTCTCTCTCTCTCTCTCTCTCTCTTTCCAGTAACATGAAAGTAGAAAGTAACTGAGAAGGAAGAAAGTCTGGGAGCTGGGAAAGAAGGGGGTAATGAAACATATATGAATATAGAAATATTGATTTAAGATAAGGAACAAGAGGAGACAGAGGGGATGGGGTTATCAGTTTGTGGGGGGAATGAGTAGGAACAAAATGTATGTATGGAAATATAATGTACTGACTTTAAAAATTAATAAAAATTTACTAAGTCATATACTTACAATGTATTTTGTGCCTGTGACTCTGAAGAGACTTCCTTTGTGGTCTTAACAAAATAATGTAGCACTTGGGGGCAAAGATACAGCCTAGAAGTCCTGCACTGGAGACCAAGATGGAGAAGACTTCCACAACTACCATGTGCTTCCCCTTAGTACTGTGGTAGACAGGGAGGAAGGTGACCCAGACACTGCAGAACACCAGCATGCTGAATGTCAGGAACTTGGCTTCATTGAAGGTGTCAGGTAGGTTCCTGGCCAAGAAAGCCAAGGTAAAGCTTCCCAGGGCTAGAGCCCCCAGGTAACCCAGCACACAGTAGAAGGCAGTGACTGAGCCCTTGTTGCACATGATGATAATATGTTCATTTTCAGAGTGTGTATCTGTGTCAATGAACGGAGGGGAGTTTCCCAGCCAGACTCCACACAAGATAATTTGGATCAAGGTACAGATGGGAACTATGAAGTTAGGTGCGCGAGTTACCAACAACCACCTGATTCTTCTTCCTGGAGCGGTGACCTTGAAGGCCAGAACCACGGTAATCGTTTTGGCCAAGACAGTGGAAACAGCCACAGTGAACACCACTGCAAATGTGGTCTGTTGCAGGATGCAAGTGGCTGTGTTGGGATGGCCAATGAAGAGAAAGGAGCAGAGAAAACAGAAGTTAAGGGCAATGAGCAGGATGTAGGTGAGAGTGCGGTTATTTGCCTTCACAATGGGAGTGTTCTTCTGCTTCAGAAAGATGCCAAGAACTAGAGATGTCAGTGCAGAGAAGCACAAGGCTATGCAGGACAGACTTATCCCCATGGGGTCTTCATAATGCAGGAAGGTCATAGACTTTTGGAGGCAGTGATTTTGTGCTGTGTTGGCATATTGATGGTCTAGACACTGCATACACTGATCCACATCTGGTGAAAATGTACATTTTTGTTATTTCACGATCATTATTCTTTTGCTCATAGCCCCTCTTATTTGAGTAGGTTAACCTGATAGCCTTCCTTTGTTACTTCAGATATCAGATGAACATTGTGCAGGGACTAATGTGACTGCAGCATTGTGACATAGACAAAGTTACGATTTCTCCTCCTAATTCAATGATACATTAGTCTGAAGATTCTGACACCACCAGAAACTTAGGAATGTACATTACACAGCCTCAGTTTGGTTACAATATTGCTGCCATAGTTAGCACATCCTGTGCTGGGGACCAATGGTCACCAGGTAAATGCACTTTCTGCCCAAACCTGATGATGTGAATTTGGATGCCCAGGACACAGGTAAAGACTGGACATAGAAGCACAAATGTCTGTAATCCCAGGGCCCCCCTATTGTGAGATGAGACACAGAGATAGAATTTGTCTTGGTAGGTCATGGGACATCTAGCCTAGCTAATGCATCTGTGGAGAGACATAGTCTCAAGCAAAAGAGTCAGGTGATGACTGGCTCCCCATTTCCATATGTGCACCATGGTACATGCACTCCCACTCACATGGACTCTCTTTCTCTCAATTTAGAAAAGTAACAAATTTGGTGAATTTTGCCACATTTGAGCAGTGGTAATTTCAATGTTGGGGTCTTTGTATTCTGTGTAAATAAGTGAATATTTGTAGTTTTGTTGATTCATATGTGTGCATGAAAATGTATGCTGCCTGTATTTCTACATGTATTATCCAGAAGTCAACTTAAGGTACATTCCTCATGAGTCATCTAATTTGCTCTGTAATGTGTGGTGTCTCTGGGGATTTCTGATTAGTCTAGTTTGGCTGGTCAGGGAGTGCCATGGATTTGTATTTCTGCCTCCCCAGTACTGGGGTTATAGGCACAGTCCATCACCACACCTGATTTTTTATGTGATTCTCTGTTGGTAAATCCTACTATTAAGGTTGCAGTCTACCATGTCTGGGAAAAGCTCCCAATTAGACCTTACTGTCTGTAACTCCAAAAAACCCTCTGAGGAAGGGCCATAGCCTGTGGCTAGATTATAGGTTCAACTTCCACTTTTCTTACAAGAACCTGCCTAGAATCATTCCTACCCTAGCCATTAATACATATCTATCTTTGAATTCCTTACCCATTCTCTAATATCTATATAACTCTGTTCATCCCAAATAAAGTTGAGTGAAGTTGATTCCTGAAGTCAATTTGTCAATCTATACTCACATCCTCTGAATCCTGTCCCCAACACCCCCACACCCATTGTCCTTGACAGTCAATGGCCAGCAGTCCTGGGTGAGAAGTGAGGTTCACAATTGTTAGAAATTTACCAAAGTTGCCAGGCTTATGGGCAAGTACTTTATTTACTGAGCCGTCTCCCCATTGCAATTCTCTCTTCTTTGGCCTATGGCTTGTTAAATGACAGTTAATGTTAGATTTACAAAAGATTCAGCTGACCTCAACATAGACCATCAAACAAAATGTAGGAATGTGGGAATGTCCCTTCCCCACCACTCTAGAGTAAAAAGCCAAAGAGAAGGGGAAATTCTCCAGAAACAACCCCAGTAAACCAAACTTCTGGATGGGATATGTATATCTCATCCCTCCTCACAAAGCTTAGGGGACATCATTGAAGAGGAGGTAGAAGGAGTGTAGGAGCAAAACAGGGAGGAGGAATGCTGCAGGAATGCTTCTGGGCGTGATGTTCCAACTGTACCCATTAACTCAGAGCAGATGCATTTGCCTGAACAAGACTTGTATACGATCAGACAGTTAACATTTTCATATGGATCAGGGAGGGTCTCATGAGGTCCCACTGTAGCTGAGGCTATGAGAAGCTTATGGTTTTGGGGAAAGGAAAGTCAATTACCTTCTGGGATGTTCCTGGTAAGTCCACCATTGTTGGTAGATGTGTGTTTTAGCAGCACTGATTGGGTTTAGTGGGTTATAAAATGAAAAGCGATCAAACAAACAAAAAATTAAAGATGACATGAAATTGAGAGGAGAATAAGGGAGGATCCATGTATAAAACTACTAAAGATCACATTAAAAATATTTTTGAATGGCGGTTCCTAGAATCAAATCATCAGAAGGGATTCTGATATTCTATATGAAATAGATGCTGAGAAGGGACAGGATGCCAGCTGTGTCAAGGTAAATTATTAAAGTGGGATAAAGAGGGAGTGGATCCTAGACAAAATCCACCAAGGGGACTGGAAAAAATGTCTTAGTTAAATGAGTGCATGTAAGTATGAGGGACTTGAGTTCAATTCCCAGCACTGATTTAAAAGTACAAGTGCAACTCTAAGCACTTATAATCTCAGAACTAGTTTGGCAAAGACAGGAAGGTCTTTCTAGCTAGCTATTGTAGCCAGATTACAAGCCTGTAGTTTCAGTGATAGATCTTGTCTCAAAAAAGAAGGTGGAGAGCGATGCACACTTGTATGTGTGCACATCCTACTCCTCACCCCACTCTACTACTACCATCAGCACCACCACTGTGTTTGAGAAAGTGGAAAACTTGGGTTTCCCATCTGTAAAGTCTATCCCAGATACTAAGAATGCAAGGGCCCACAGAACACTCTGAACCTTCATAGTCGCTGTCCTGAAATCTAATTCTGTGTACATCAGCATACTCAGGTAGAAGCTGAAGCTTGCCAGTGGTGAGGGAATCATAGTTTTAACTAAAATTATCCAGTTGGAGGCTCTGGCAAGATTGTTTATTTGGGGAAAGCATTGTTCTGCAGGCCTGACAACTTGAGTTTCAATCTTGGACTTGCAAAAAATGTGAAAGGAGAGAACTGATCTCCCACAGTTGTCTTCTTGTTTCCACGTGTGTGCCATGTGTGTTGTGGTGGATTGAATAAGAATAGCTCCCTTGGAAATGCAAATCAAAGCAACCTTGAGATTTCACCTCAGAGCAGTGAGAATGGCTAAGATCAAAAACTCAGGTGACAGCAAATGCTGGCGAGGATGTGGAGAAAGAGGAACACTCCTCCATTGTTGGTGGAATTGCAGACTGGTACAACCATTCTGGAAATCAGTCTAGAGGTTCCTCAGAAAATTGGACATTGAACTACCTGAGGACCCAGCTATACCTCTCTTGGGCATATACCCCAAAGGTGCCCCAACATATAAAAAAGACACGTGCTCCACTATGTTCATAGCAGCCTTATTTATAATAGCCAGAAGCTGGAAAGAACCCAGATGCCCTTCAACAGAGGAATGGACACAGAAAATGTGGTATATCTACACAATGAATATTACTCAGCTGTCAAAAACAATGACTTTATGAAATTCATAGGCAAATGGATGGAACTGGAAAATATCATCCTGAGTGAGGTAACCCAATCACAGAAAAAGACACGTAGTATGCCCTCATTGATAAGTGGCTATTTGCCCAAATACTTGAATTGCCCTAGATACACAGAACACATGAAACTCAAGACAGATGATCAAAGTGTGAATGCTTCACTCCTTCTTTAAATGGGGAACAAGAATACCTTTGGTAGGGAATAGGGAGACAAAATTTAAAACAGAGGCAGAAGGAAAACCCATTCAGAGCCTGCCCCACATATGGCCCATACATATACAGCCACCCAGTGAGACAAGATGGATGAAGTAAAGAAGTGCAGGCCGACAGGATCTGGATGTAGATCTCTCCTGAGAGACATAGCCAGAATAGAGCAAATACATAGGCGAATGCCAGCAACAAACCACTGAACTGAAAATGGGACCCCCGTTGAAGGAATCAGAGAAAGGACTGAAAGAGCTTGAAGGGGCTTGAGACCCCATATGAACAACAATGCCAAGCAACCAGAGCTTCCAGGGACTAAGCCACTACCCAAAGACTATACATGGACTGACCCTGGGTTCCTACCTCATAGGTAGCAATGAATATCCTAGTAAGAGCACCAGTGGAAGGGGAAGCTCTTGGTCCTGCCAAGACTGAACCCCCAGTGAACGTGATTGTTTGGGGTAGGGCGGTAATGGGGGAGAATGGGGAGGGAAACACCCATATAGAAGGGGAGTGGGAGTTGTTAAGGGGATGTTGGCCCGGATACCGGGAAAGGGAGTAACAATCGAAATGTAAGTAAGAAATACTCAAGTTAATAAAGAAAAAAAATTAAAAAAAAAAAAAGGAATAGCACCCTTGGCTCATATATTTGGATACTTGGTCATCAGTGAAAGACAGACTTCAGAAGGATTAGAAGGCATGGTCTTGTCAGAGGTAGTGTGTCATGGGGAGTTGGGGGGGTGAGGGGTAGAGGCTTTGAGGCTTTCAAAAGCCAAAGTCAGGCCCAGTGGCTCTCTTCTTGTCTGCAGATCCAGATGTAGAACTCTGAGCTATTTCTTCAACACTTTGACTCCATTTGCCACCTGGCAGCCTACTGTGATGATAATGTACTAAACAGCTGAAGTTAAGCTCTAACAAGTGCTTTCTTTTATAGTAGTTTTCAAAGTCAGTGTGGATTGTCACAGCGGTAGATCGATGACCAAGCAGGTAATAACAGGACAGGGATGTTGCTGTGACTGGGCTGATCATGTTTATTTTAGGAATGTGGGAGACTTTTGGATTTTGGACCAGAATAGTGGTTGGATGATTTAAGTGGGGCTTAATGTGCTATCTTTTTTAGAGCATGGAAGACAGTGGTGGATACAGCAATGTAGATTATGATGGCTCAAGAGGCTTCACAGGAGAAGAATATTACTAACTAGCCTAGAGATTTTTCTCATGATATTTTGGAGAAGAATGTGGCAGCTTTCTGGCTTTGTCCAAGAAAGAAAGAAAGAAAAAAGAAAGGAAGAAAGAAAGAAAGGAAGGAAGAAAGAAAGAAAAATTATCTAAGGCTAAATTGAAGAAATTTAGATTAATAGCACTGGTAGAGGATATTTCAAGACAATTTAGGATTGAGTGCTGCATGGTTGTTGTGGTCACCTTTATGCAGATCTATAACGAAAAGGACCAATTTGAGCAAACCAAAATGTATGGGTTGAGTAGGTTATAAACACCTGAAAATGTAATGGAGATAAGACCAGTGTTCCAGGAGATAATACATTTAAAGAAAAGCCAGATGCTAAATAAATAAAGGGGGTGGTAACCTCAGGGAAATATCTCACCCAGCTAAGCTTCCAAATTGTGGAAAGAAATGAAAGAAAAGGTTAAGCAGTGAAAGAAAACCATTGACGACAGAAAGCCAATTAAAATTGTAGTTATATGAGGGGGCCATGTTTCAGTCCCCAGCAAATAGTGGAATGGTAGCAGTTTCATCAAAATGGTTCTGTATTTAGAGTGAAGAATCCATGAAAGGAGCTCTGGAGTCTTCCTCCATAGCTAAGTAAATTATCAGGATTATTTTAGCGGTATCCCTGAACTGAGACCCAAAGAGACCATTGAGTGAAGCTGTGAAGGTGAAGTTCAGATTATGTTGGAGATCCTGAGATATTGGAAATGACACAGTTGTGGGATATCTTCTGACCAGGTGTGGGAGGAGTTCAAGAGGGAGACATTATTGTAGACATATTGTGCTTTGCTCTGGAATTACCTGTATTTTGATGCTAATTCCACTGCCCCAAGGACAGCTGCTTAGTCATGTACTCAGGACTCAGGTGACTTCACTAGAAACTTCTCCCCATTTAATTTGTAAAATACAGGTGAGGGCTGGTGCAGGATAGAACGAGGCCTGTCATTGGATGAGAAGGAAGGATGGGCAGGAGAAAAAGCTTAAGGGAAGAGGAAGAGATAGGAGGAGAGGGCAGGGAAGCTGGGGAGACAACATGGAAGCTGATGTTAAGATTCCACGCTGCACCTGTACAGGGTGTAATGAATTTTTTTCTGATGCATTCAATTTTTTTCCACTTCTTTCCATCTTTATTAAGTTGGCAATTTCTTATTTACATTTCAAAAGTCATTTCCATTCCCGGTTTCCAGGCCAACATTCCCCTAACCCTTCCCTCTCCCCTTCTATACGGATGTTCCCCTCCCAGTCCTCCCACCATTACCTAACTCCCCCCAAGAATCCCTATCATTGGGGATCCAGCCTTGGCAGGACCAAGGGCTTCCCCTTCCACTGGTGCTCTTACTAGGCTATTCATTGCTACCTATGAGGTCAGAGTCCAGGGTCAGTCCATGTATAGTCTTTAGGTAGTGGCTTAGTCCCTGGAAGCTCTGGATGCTTGGCATTGTTGTACATATGGGGTGTCGAGCCCCTTCAAGCTCTTCCAGTTCTTTCTCTCATTCCTTCAATGGGGGTCCCACTTTCAGTTCAATGTTTTGCTGCTTGCATTCGCCTATGTTCCTGCCGTATTCTGGCTTTGTCTCCCAGGGGAGATCTACACCTGGATCTTGTCAGCCTGCATTTCTTTGCTTCATCCACCTTATCTAGTTTGGTGGCTGTATATGTATGTGCCATGTAAGGGTCAGGTTCTGAATCGACCTTCTGGCTCTGCTCTAAACGTTGCCTCCCTACCCCCTCCTAAAGGTATTCTTGTTCCCATTTTAAAGAAGGAGTTAAGCATCCTAATTTGGTCATCCTTCTTGAGTTTCATTTGTTCTGTGCATCTAGGGTAATTTGAGCATTGGGTATAATATCCACTTATCAATGAGTGCATACCATGTGTGCTTTCTGTGATTGGGTTACCTCGGTGTGGATGATATTTTCCAGTTTCATTCATTTGCCAATGAATTTCATAAAGTCATTGTTTTTGATAGAGGTGTAGTATTCCATTGTGTAGATGTACCATATTTATTTTCTGTATCCATTCCTCTGTTGGAGGGCATGTGGGTTCTTTCCAGCTTCTGGGTATTATAAATAAGGCTGCTACAAACATAGTGGAGCATGTGTGTTTGTTATATGTTGGGGCATCTTTTGGGTATATGCCCAAGAGAGGTATAGCTGGTACCTCAGGTATTTCAATGTCCAATTTTCTGAGGAACCTCAAGATTGATTTCCAAAATTGTACCAGTCTGCAATCCTACTATCAGTGGAGGAGTGTTCCTCCTTCTCCATGGCCTTACCAACATCTGCCGTTTCTGGAGTTTTTAATCTTAGCCATTATGACTGGTGTGAGGTGGAATCTCAGGGTTGTTTTGATTTCCATTTCCCTTGTGAATAAAGATGTTGAACAATTCTTTAGGTGTTTCTCAGCCATTCGACATTCCTCAGCTGTGAATTCTTTGAATAGCTCTGAACCACATTTTTAATAGGGTTATTTGTCTCCCTACAATCTAACTTCTTTGATTCTTTGTATATTTTGGATATAAGCCCTCTATCAGTTGTAGGATTGGTAAAGATCTTTTCCCAATCTGTTGGTTGCCGTTTTGTCAGAACAACAGTGTCCTTTGCATTATAGAAGCTTTGCAGTTTTGTAAGACCCCATTTGTTGTGGCCTGTTTTATGACTGATTATGTGGTCAGTTTTGGAGAAAGTACCATGAGGTGGTGAGAGGAAGGTATATCCTCTCGTTTTAGGATAGGATGTTCTATAAATATCTGTTAAATCCATTTGGTTCATGACTTCTCTTAGTCTGTCTATGTCTCTATTTAATTTCTCTTTCCATGATCTGCCCATTGATGGGATTGTGGTTTTGAAATCTCCTCCTATTATAGTGTGAGGTGCTATATGTGGTTTGAGATTTTTTTTATGGTTTCTTTTATGTATGTAGGTGCCCTTGTATTTGGAGCATAGATATTTAGGATTGAGAGTTCATCTTGGTGGATTTTTTCTTTGATGAATATGAAGTGTCCTTCCTTATCTTTTTTGATGAGTTTTTATTGAAAATCAATTTTATTTGATATTATAATGGCCACTCCAGCTTGCTTCTTCAGGCCATTTGCTTGGAAAGTTGTTTTCCAGCCTTTTACTCTGAGGTAGTGTTTGTCTTTGTCTCTGAGGTGTGTTTCCTGTAGACAGCAAAATGCTGGGTCCACATTGCATATCAAGTTTGTTAATCTGTGTCTTTTTATTGGGGAATGGAGTCCATTGATCTTTAGAGATATTAAGGAATAGTGATTGTTGCTTCTTGTTATCTTCATATTTGGAGGTTAGATTATGTTTTTGTGCTTGTCTTCTCTTTGTTTTGTTATGAAATGATTAGGTTCTTGCTTTTTCTAGGCTGTAGCTTGCCTCCTTGTGTTTGGCTTTACCATTTATTTTCCTTTGTAGGATTGGATTTGTAGAAAAATATTGTGTAAATTTGGTTTTGTCATGGAATATCTTGGTTTCTCTATCTATGTTAATTGAGAGTTTTCCTGGATACAGTAACCTGGGCTGGCATTTGTGTTCTCTTAGGGTCTGTATGACATGTGTCCCAGATCTTCTGGCTTTCAAATCTCTGGTGAGAAATCTGGTGTAATTCTGATTCGTCTGCCATTATATGTTACTTGACCCTTTTCCCTTACTGCTTTTAATATTCTTTCTTTGTTTTGTGCATTTGGTGTTTTGACTATTATGTGACGGGAGGAGTTTCTTTCCTGGTCCAATCTATTTGGAGTTCTGTAGACTTCTTGTATATTTATGGACATCTCTTTCTTTAGGTTAGGGAAGCTTTCTTCTATGATTTTGTTGAAGATATTTACTGGTCCTTTGATTTGGGAGTCTTCACTCTCTTCTATAACTATTATCCTTAGTTTGATCTCATTGTGTCCTGGATTTTCTGTATGTTTTGTGCCAGTTGCTTTTTCTGTTTTACATTATTTTTGACAGTTGTGTCGATGATTTCTATGGAATCTTCTGCCTCTGAGATAATCTCTTCTATCTCTTGTATTCTGTTGGTGATGCTTGTATCTACGACTCCTTTTCTCTTCCTTTGGTTTTCTATATCCAGGGTTGTCTCCCTTTGTGCTTCCTTTATTGTTTCTATTTCTATTTTCAATTCCTTCACCTGTTTGATTGTGTTTTCCTGTAATTCTTTCAGGTATTTTTGTGTTTCCTCTCTAAGGGCTTCTACTTGTTTACTTGTGTTTTCCTGCATTTCTCTAAGGGAGTTCTTTATATCTTTCTTGAAATCCTCCATCATCATGATCAAATGTGATTTTAAATCTAGATTTTGCTTTTCTGGTGTGTTTGGCTGTTCAGTGTTTGCTTTGGTGGAAGAATTGGGCTCTGATGATGCCATGTAGTCGTGTTTTCTGTTGTTTGTTTTCCTGTGCTTGCCTCTTGCCATCAGGTTGTCTCTGGTGTTACCTTGTTCTGATATTTCTGACAGTAGCTATAGGCCTGTGTGTCAGGAGTGCTGTAGACCTTTTTTCCTGTTTTCTTCCAGCCAGTTATGGGAACAAAGTGTTTTGGTTCCAGGTGTGAAGTTACTCCTGTCCACTGGAATTTGCTATTCCTGTGGGTGTGTATCCCGAGTCCACCAGGCAGGTCACTTGAAGCAGAAAAGTTGGTCTTACCCCTGTTCTCAGGCCTGAAGTCACTCCTTGGGGCTGTGTTTCGGCTCCCCGTGAGAGCAACAACCAGAAGAGCCTGCCCCTACTTCTGGGCCTCTGTGTGAAGGGGGCTCTGATGATGCTAGGTGTTTTCTTCTAGAGTCAGAAATGTGGGCAGAGAGTAGTCTCCTTTGGCTTTCCAGGTATATCTGCCCCTCTGAAGGTCTAGCTCTCCTTCCTATGGGATTTGGGTGCAGGGAACTGTTTGATCAGGCCTGTTTAGATCCAGACTCAGTCTGGACCGCAGGGCTCCTGCAGCTTGATTTCCCCTATCTTCCTGTTCCCAGAGGCCCTATGCAGTTTCTTCTTGGGCCAGGGATGTGGGCAAAAGTGGAGAGAAGTGGTGGTCTCTCCTGCCCTCCCGTCAGGATTGCACACATATCTGGGCAATGAGCTCTCTCTCCCATGGGGTATGGGAGCAGGGAGCTGTGGGCTGGGATCAGCGAGGTTTGTTATGAATGTTCTTAAGGGATGGATGTTGTATGTTTAGGTGGGCAATTATATCTTATCAATTAGATCAAAGGTTATTGTGTTGTGTGTTCTTTCACGTAGCAATCTAAGTGTAAAAGAATGAGTGATGGTTGGAGAGTCTGGGCTGCCACAGAATTGGGATGTGTGCTTCTGACATGGAATTCTGCCCTGGGAACTGGATGGGTAGAGAGATTGTTGCTAGCTCAGAGGGAGGCCTTCAGCTGTGTGATATGGGATGGGGCAGAATGGGTGTGATGTTTTGCTGACTGAGATTAAGATATATATCAGATATCCCGGGGCAACACAGTGCCACACCCAGAGCAAGTAAAAAGAGTTTTATTTTTTCAAAATTTTACAACAACAGAGACAACAAAGCTGGCAGGAGCTGGAAGTACTTAAAGATGGTTTGACTTCAGAAATGGGGATGCAGAATTTGGTTTGCCCTGCTTGTTTTTGGTTTTGCACTGATCCAGTATTTCTTGACTTTGGTCCTTTTCTTCTCTTTTGAAACGCTAAAGCATGTTTTGTGTCATTTTATGTGGGAAGTATGTGATCAGTATTTTTACTTATATTTTAGTGGGTGTTGCAATTAAGAGATTGCCTTGAGTTTCAGGAGAGACTTTGAACTTTGGATTTTAAACAGTATTGAGGCTGTTATAGAGCTGTTATGTGAACTTTGAAAATTGGACTAACCGCACATTGAAATACAATATGGCCTCTGTCCTGTGTGTGGGGCCTGGTAGAGAATGGAATCTTTGCTCTGGAGAACATTTTTCACCTAAACCTGTGGAATTCAGCACTGTCGAATCAAGACTCCAGAATGAGGTAAAGAGTGGTTTCCTTCGAAACAGATGAAAACTATTTTTAGATACCTCTTTGAGTCTGAGGGAGTTGAAAGCTGCCTATGTTTTGAGCCTGGATGGAAGTGTGAGAGGTCTAAGAGTGAGGGTAGCATGTTTGTCCTTCTTCCCTCTTCCACCAGAGATATTTGAAGATCTGTCACCCTTGACCATATCCAGAGATATCTGGAGAAACTTCCACTAGGGCAACATAATATTTATCTGTCTCATTCCAAATTCCCCACCAGCTCCTCCCAGTATATAAACGAGAGGAATTTTAGCTACTATCACAGTCAAATCACTTCTGCCAATCACCTTTTGTGTACTGAAACCTCGATGAGAGTGTGAATGAGAGTGTGAAACACCTAGTCATTCTTTGTGTGTTGTACATAACCTCAGAAGATACAGAGAGGAGCACTGATTAGTCCTCTTAAGCCCTGTGATAACAATCAAAGATATTTCTGAGAAGGCAATTTATTTGCAATAAAATTATTTTTAAAATAAGTTCATATTATGTAGCCCTGGCTGTCTTGGGATTTGTTATGAAAATCATGCTGGTTGTAAATTCAGACATCTGCTTATCTCTGCCTCCTGAATGAAGAAAGAAGGCGCACCACTAAACTTTGCTTAACATTCATTTTCTTATTAATAAACAACTTGGGCTAGGGAGATTGCTCATTGCGTAAAGTCTTTACAGTAATGGGAGAATCTGAGCTCAGTTGCCCTCAGTTCTCATAAAAATGGACTATTAGTTAGAAGTAGAGAATTTCTTCATACAGCACACACTTACCTGTCTCATTGGAAATTTCATTCTCTGGGCATGGAATGCAGTCAAAGCAACATATCCTTTTTCCTTCTGGGAGGGATTTTCTGAATCCAGGACCACAACTTTCACTGCATACAGACCTGGGAGTCTGAGGAAAATCACATATGTGTAGGTTATATTCTGATTTTTAACATCCTGGTCCATCCACATGGTCTCTCCCCCTTTTCCTTTTTTCCTCTCTCCCTAATTTTCTTTGGGAAAACCTGCTGGGATGGGAAGTCCTGCCCTATTCTTTTCTCCAAAGGCCATTGTCTGATTAGCTACTGGTAAACCAATCAGAGGTGATTTGAAATAATAATTATATAACATATAGTCTCGAGATGGTTGACCTTGCCATCCAGACTGCAACAAGATATCTGTTAATGGAAAGTAGCATCTGTATGTAGAGTGCACAAAACCATCCCCCAGCATTCACTATTGCTAAAGACACTCTATGTTGCAAGAATGGCAAGGAGATCCCTCAACTGGAACTGATATGAATTTGTATTCCCTGAAGACTAGCTTTCACAGTACCAAAAGATAGCATGTAAGCTTTCCAAGGAAGGTAGAAACCAACAGCCCTACCCAGCCATGATGCCTATGAACCACATCATCTCCCAGCATGACAGAATAACTCTAAGAGTGTAATAATGGTGTTGGATAGCTTTTTTTTGGTAACCAAAAGCTTCCTAAGTGCACTTAGATTTGTTAAATATTATGGAAATCATGCCTGGTATGGAAAGCAGATAAGTACTCAGTACTAGTGAAGTCATGTTTATTGGAGGAGAATCTCCAGCCACTAATATACTAAATCAGCAAAATCCTTAGCAACAATATAAAACGTTTACCCATATACCAAAGATAAGTGTAGCCTTCACCCCACATCAAGAAAATGTCTTTTTGCAATACTTGGAGACCACTACAGGAAATCACAAACAATCAAAATGCACAGCCATGGAGCCAGTACTAATGGATGGACAGATGCATCCCTAAAATACCATAACACATAGCGATCAAGATATATTGAGAAAGATGGGACAGACAGATTATAAAAGCCAGAGGATCAGAGTTTGCTGTGGGATTGTAGCTATTATTAATGTCAGAAACTACATCCATAATGTCTCACCAGTGTAACTGCCCAAAATGAGCAGAACAAGGAGGACACCAACAAATATGGTAAGCTGGATGGGGAAAAGGCATGTGATTTAACCCTTAATAAAGAATTACATGATAATAGAAATTGAGAAAATTAAAAAAAATCATTAGGTGTTACTTAAAAAAACTTACTTCATAAAAATGGAAAATATAAGTGGAATGGATGATTTTCTAGACAGATACCACATACCAAAGTTAAATCAAGATCAGGTAAATTATCTAAACAGTCTCAAAACCATAAAGGAAATAGAAACTGTCATTAAAAGTCTCGAAACGAACAAACAAGACAAAAAAAGAAAAGAAATAAAGAAATAAATGAAAACAAAAGAAAGAAAGAAAGAAAGAAAGAAAGAAAGAAGGAAAGAAAGAAAGAAAGAAAGCCAGCCCAGGGCTACATGGTTTTAGTGCAGAATTCTACCAGACTTTCAAGGAAGAGCTAAAACCAATGCTCCTCATAGAAGAGGCGGAAGGAGGATGGTAGAGGGGGTTTCCAGAGGGGAAACTGGGAATGAAGATAACACTTGAAATGTAAATAAATAAAATATCCAATAAAATTGCTGTAAAAATAGAAACAGAATAATGCTACATCATTCATACTTTTAGGCCATAGTTACCCTGATACCTAAACCATAAAGACTCAGCAAAGAGAACTTCAGACTAATTTTTCTTCTGAATATCAACATAAAAACTGAATAGAATTATAACAAAACGAAACCAAGAATACATCGAAAACACCATTCAGTATGATCAAGTAGGTTTCATCCCAAGGATGAATATACAGAAAACCATCAATATATTCCACTCTATAAAAAATCCAAGGGGGGGGGGAATCACATAATCATCACATTAGATGCTTAGAATGACTTCAACAAAATCCAACACTTCTTCATGTTAAAAGGCTTGGAGAGATCAAGAATTCTAGGCACACATCCAAATATAATAAACTGCAAGAGAATAGCCAGCATCAAATTAAATGGAGAAAAACTTGAAGTCATTCCACTAAAATCAGAGGCAAGACAAGACTGCCAACTTTCCCTATTTATTCAATATAGTACTTGAAGTTCTAGCTAGAGCAATAAGACAGCAAAAGGAGATCAAGGGGTTACAAATTGGAAAGGAGAGTCAGGTATTACCATTCTCAGATGATATAATAGTATACATATGTGAACCTCAAAATTCTCCCAGATAATTTCTACAGCTGATAATTTCAGTAAAGTTGCTTAATATAAAATTATCTCAAATCAGTATCCCTCCTTTATACATTGATGAATCGGCCAAGAAAGAAATTAGGGAAGCACCATAGTCACAAATAATATAAAACATCTTGGTGTAACTCTAATCAAACATGTGAAAGATCTGTATAACAAGAATTTCAAGTCCCTGTAAAACAAAATTGAAGAAGATATCAGGAGATGGGAAGATCTCCCATGCACATAAATTGGCAGTATTAACAGTGAAAATGGCCATCTTACTAAAAGCAACCTACAGATTTAATGCAATTCCCATCAAAATTCCAACACATTTTTAAATAGACCTTGAAAGAGCAATTCTCAACTTCAGGATCTAGAAAACAATCCTGAACAGTGAATAACTTTCTGGAGAAATCAGTATCCCAGACCTTGAGCTCTACTACAGAGCACTAGTAATAAAAGTGAATGGTATCATTATAGAAACAGGCAGGGTGATCAATGGAACTGACTGAAGTTCCTGAAATAAACCCACACACCAATGATCACTTGATTTTTGACAAAGTAGCCAAAACATATAAATAAAAAAAAGAAAGCATCTTCAACAAATGGTTCTAGTCTAGATATCAGATATGTAGAGAAATGCAAATAGATCCATAATTATTATCCTTTCACAAAATTCTAGTCCAAATGGATCAAGAACCTCAACATAAGCCTGGGCACACTAAATCTCACAGAAGAGAGAACTTGAGATCATTGGTAGAGGAGACAATTTCCTGAACAGTATACCAATCGCTCACACTATAAGATCAACAAGAAATAAATGGAACCTCATGAAACTGAAAAGCTTCTGTAAGGCAAAGGACACTACCAACAAATCAAAGGGGCAGTGTACAAATTGGGAAATATCTTCAATAACCATACATCTGACAGAGGACTAATAACCAAAATATGAACTTAAGAATAAGAACTTAGACTCCAATAAACGAAATAGCTGAATTACAAAATGGAGTACAAAACTAAACAGAGGATTCTCAACAGGGGAATTTCTAATGGCCAAGAAACACTTAAAAATGTTCACTATCCTTAGTTAATGTGAATCAAGACAACTCTGAGATTCCACCTTACAGCAATCAGAATGGCTAAGGCCAAAAGCTCATGCAACAGCACATTGTGGTGAGGGTGTGGAGAAAAGGGGAACACTCCTCCATTGTTGGTGGTATTATAAAGTTGTACAGAAATTCTGGAATTCAATCTTGTGGTTTCTTTGAAAATTGGAAATAGTTATACTTGAAGACCCAGCTATACTGCTCCTGGACATATACTCAAAAACTGTTACCCTATACTACAAGGATATGTGCTCTACTATGTTCATAGGAGACTTCTTCATAATAGCCAGAAATTGAAAACAATGGGGACATCCCTCAACCTAAGAATGGATAAAGAATATATGGTTCATTTGCACAATGAAATATTATAGTTATTTAGAATAAGGATGTGAATTTTGTAGGCCAATGAATGGAACTAGAAAATATCCTCCTGAGTGAGTTAACCCAGACCCAAAGACATGCATTGTATGAATTCACTGATATGTGGATATTAGCTAAAATGTACAGAATACCCATGATATACTCCACAAACCCAAAGAAGTTAAATAAGAAATGAGGCCTAAGAGAGAATGCTTGAATCTCACTTAAAAGGGGAACTAAATATTCATAAGAGGCAGAGGGAGCGAGGGATCTTAATGTGAGAGTGAATGGGGAGGAGAATGGGGGTAGAATTAGGTGTGGGGAGACACAGGAGACAGGTCTAGAGGACCAGAGATGTTGGGGGGTATGAGAATGGTGGGAATCTGTAGGAATTTCCAGAGATCTGGGATGGGCAGCCTCCAAGGAGTAAATATGAGTGACTTCAGCTGAGATGGGGACGTGGAACCTTAAGAGGCCACCTTCTGTAACAAGGCAGGATCTAGAATAGAGACAAACTCACCCACAAAACTTTCTACCCAAAATTTGTCCTATCTAAAAGAAATGCAGAGACAAAAACAGCAGAGACTGAATAAGCAGGGACAGAGTGGACAGCCTTGTCTAGTCCCTGATTTTAGTGGGATTGCTTCAACTTTCTTGTCAGTTAGTTTGATGCTGGCTACTGCTTTGCTCTCTATTGCTTTTACTATGTTTATTTATAAGTCTTGAATCCCTGATCTTTTCAAGACTTTTAAAATGAAGGGGTGTTGAATTTTGTGAAAGGCTTTCTCAGCATCTAATGAGATGATCATGTGGTTTTTTTCTTAGAGTTTGTTTACATAGTGGATTACATTGATGGATTTCCATATATTGAACCATCCCTTCATCTCTGTGATGAAGCCTACTTGATCATGGCAGATGATCATTTTTGATGTGTTCTTGGATTCAGTTTGTGAGAATCTTATTGAGTACTTTTGTGTTGATATTCATAAGGGAATTTGGTCTGAATTCTCTCTCTTTGTTGGGTCGTTGTGTGGTTTAGGTATAAGTGTAATTGTGACTTCATAGAAGGAATTGGTTAGTGCTCCTTCTCACTCTCTCCCTACTTATTCAATATATGACTCAAAGTCCTAGCCAGAGCAATCAGACCACAAAAGGAAGTCAAAAGGATACAAATGTGAAAGGAAAGTCAAATTTACACTATGTGCAGATGAAATGATAGTATAGTTAAGTGACCACAAAAGTTCCACCAGAGAACTACTAAGCCTGATAACCAACTCCAGCAAAGTGGCTGGGTATGAAATTAACTCAAACAAATTTGAAGCCTTCCTCTACTCAACGATAAACAGGCTAAGAAAAAAATTAGCGAAAGGACACACTTCACGATATTCACAAATACTATAAAATACCCCATTGTGACTCTAATCAAGTGGGTGATCTGTAGACAAAGAAATTTAAGTATCTGAAGAAAGAAATTGAAGAAGATCTCAGAAGATGGAAAGATCTCCCATGCTCATGGATTGGCAGGATTTATATAGTAAAAATGGTCATTTACCAAAGGCAATCTACAGATTCAATGCATTCTCCATCAAAATTCCAACTCAATTCTTCATAGAGTTAGAAAGATCAATTTGTAAATTCATTTGGAATAATAAAAGCCCTAGGATAGTGAAAACTATCCTCAACAATAAAAGAACTTGGTTGGGGATTTGGATCAGTGGTAGAGCGCTTGCCTAGCAAGCGCAAGGCCCTGGGTTCGGTCCCCAGCTCTAAAAAAACAAACAAACAAAAAAAAACCAATAAAAGAACTTCTGGAGGAATCACCATCCCTCATACGTACATCAAGCAGTATTACAGAGCAATAATGATAAAAATTGTATGGTATTGGTACAGAGACAGGCAGATCGATCAATGGAGTGGAATTGAAGATCCAGTAGAATTGAACCCACACACCTATGGTCACTTCATCTTTGACAATGCAGCAAAAACCATCCAGTGGATAAAAGATAACATTTTCAACAAATGGTAGATCAGCATGTAGAAGAATGCAAATTGCCCAATTCTTATCACCCTGTTCAAAGCTGAAATCCAAGTGGCTCAAGGACCTTCACATAATACCAGATACACTCAAACTAATAGAAGAAAATGTGGAGAAGTGTCTAGAACACATGGGCACTGGGGAAAATTTTCTGAACAAAGCACCAATGGCTTATGATCTAAGATCAATAATCAACAAATGTGACTTAATAAAACTGGGAAGCGGCAAGGCAAAGGACACTGTCATTAGGATAAAATGGCAATCAACAGATTGGGAAAAGATCTTTAACAATCCTACATCTGATACAGGGCTAATATTCAATATATCCAAAGACCTCAAGAAGTTAGACTCCAGTGAGTCCAATAACCCTATTAAAATTGGGTACAGAGCCAAACAAAGAATTCTTAGCTGAGGAGTATCAAATGACTGAGAAGTACCTAAAGAAGTGTTCAACATTCTTAATCATCAGGGAAATGCAAATGAAAACAACCCTGAGATTTCACCTCACACCAGTCAGAATGGCTAAGAAGAAAACACAGGTGACAACAGATGCTGGCAAGGATGTGGAGAAAGAGGAACACTCCTCCATTGTTGGTGGGATTGCAAGCTGGTACAACCATTCTGGGAATCAGTTGGAGGTTCCTCATAAAACTGGACATTGCACTACCTGAGGACCCAGCTATACCAATGCTGGGTATACCCAAGAGATACTTCAACATACAACAAAGACACATGCTCCACTATGTTCATAGCAGCTTTATTTATAATATCCAGAAGCTAGAAAGAACACAGATGTCCTTCAACAGAGGAATGGATACAGAAAATGTGGTACATCTACACAATGTAATACTACTCAGCTCTCAAAAACCATGACATTATGAAATTCATAAGCAAATGCATGGAAGTGGAAAATATCATCCTTACTGAGGTAAACCAATCACAAAAAAACCCCACACATGGTATGCACTCACTGAAGAGTGGATATGAGCCAAAAAGCTTGAATTACCCAAGATACAATCCATAGATTACATGAAGTTCAAGAAGAAGGACGACCGAAGAGCAGATGCTTCTGTCCTCCTTGAAAGGGGGAATAAAAATATTCATAGGAGGGGATATGGAGGGAAGGTTTGGAGTCAAGATTGAAGGAATGGCAATTCTGAGCATGTCCCAACTGGGGATCCAGCCCATATATAATTACAGCCACCAAAACTAGACAATATCAATGAAGCCATGAAGTACATGCTGACAGGAATCTGATATACCCATCTTCTGAGAGGCTCAGTCAGAGTGTGACAAATACAGATTTGAATGCTAGCAGCAAACCATTGAACTGAGAATGGGGTCCCTGTTAGAAGAATTAAAAAAGGAGTGAAGGAGCTGAAGAGCACCAGTGGAAGGGGAAGCCCTTGGTCCTGCCAAGACTGAACCCCCAGTGAATGTGACTGTTTGGGGGAGGGCAGTAGTGGGGGAAGGACGGGGAGGTGAACACCCATGGAGAAGGAGAGGGGGAGGGGCTAGGGGAATGTTGGCATGGAAACTAGGAAAGGGAATAACAATCGAAACATAAATAAGAAATACCCAAGTTAATAAAGATGAAAAAAAAATTAAGCCTAAAATGATCCTGATATAAAAGTTCCAGAAAATCTGAGAAACTATGAAAATACCAAATCTAAGAATGACAGGGATAGAAAGAGAAGTTTCCTAGCTCCAAGTCCTAGAATCTTTTCATCAAAATTGTAGAATGAAATTCCCCCAACCTAAAGAAAGAAATGTGTATAAACACACAACATACTTACAGAAAATCAATTAGATTGGACAAAAAAATGTTTCTTCACACCGTATAATAATCAAAACACTAAGTGTGTAGAATGAAGAAAGAATATTAAAAGGGGCAAGGAAAAAGCCCAAGTAACAATCAAAGGCATCTATAAGAATTACACCAGACTTCTCAAAATAGACTCTTAAATCCTTATGAGCCTGGACAGATGTCTTGCAGTCTCTAAAAGACCATAAATGCCATTCCAGACTATTACACACAGCAAAAGTTTCAATCATTATAATGGAGAAAACATTGTATTACGAAACTAAATTTAAATGCTATTCATGCACAAATTCAGCCCTACAGAACATACCAGAATACCTTCCTGTTTTCCTGTCAATAAGTCCCCATTCCTTCCCCTCCCTTCCCCCATATGGATATTCTCCCTATATATCCCTGTTATTCCCCCCTACATATTCCACTTCAGTGTGTAGTGTATTAGTTTGGTTCACATAGAGCTGTTCAGCTTAACTTGTGGTAACACAACTATTGAGATAAATTCATACATGAAGTGCTTGCGAGACTCAGACAGCATCTTGCTACTTCCGTGGCCAGTTGGTGAGTCTTATGGTTCAGGATTGAACTACAGCTGCTGGTTTGTGCCTGGTGTCTGCCTATCTAGAATACTGGTCTGCATCTGCTGAGTCCTATTTGGCGTTTGCTATGGGAATGAACTGCTGAGAAAGAAGATCAAGCTCACCCCCAAAGAACTATTGCTCAGCAGGCCCACTTCATCCATATCCTATAATGTTTCTCTTCCTCTACTTCTGCTGGCTGGTGGGCTAGAGGAGAGGTTGAACCCCTATTAAAAGTAGGTTGCAAAACATGTATGCCTACAAACTCCTCTTCATGTTAAAAGTCTTGGAGAGCTCAGAGACACAAAGTGCATACCAAAACATAATAAAGGCAATATGTAGTAAGATAATAGTCAACATAAAATTAAATGGAGAGAAACTTTAAGTGATTCACTAAAAGTGGGGTCATTACAAGGCTGTACACTCTTCATGTATCTATTCAATGTAGCACTTGAAGTTTTAGCTACAGAATAAGAACTAAAAGTTATCAAGAGTATTACAAATTGAAAAGGAAGAAGTATTACTATTCTCATGTAATATGATAGTATACATAAATGTCCAGAAAAAATTTACCAGAGAACTATTATACCTAATAAACACCTTCAGCTGAGTGGCTAAACAAAAAAATATCTAAAAATGTCAATACCCTCATTTATACAAACAATGAATGAGCTGAGAAAGAAATTAGGGAAACAATACCCTTTGCAACAGCCACAAATAATATAAAATATCTTGGTGTATTTATAACCAAGCAAGTGAAAGATGAGTATGACAAGAACTTCACATCTAGAAGAAGGAAATTGAACAGGGTATCAGAAGATAAAAATATTTCTCATGCTTATGCATTGGTAGGATTAACATAGCAAAAATGACCATCAAACCAAAAAGTAATCTACAAATTAATGAAATTTGCATAAAAATTACAAAAAATTCTTTAAAGACCTTAAAATGCCAGTTCTCAATTTCATATGGCAAAACAAAAAACTCAAGATAGATAAAACAATCCTGTACAATAAAAGATGTGGAGATTTCACCATCTGATTTCAAGCCTTACAGATTAACGCTGTAATGTTTCAAGAGAAACAGTAAAATAAACAACATGGTATTGGCATAAAAACAGACAGTTTGAGCAATGCAGTAGAATTGACGACCTAGAAATAAACCCATATGTCTATGGACACTTGATTTTTTGATAAAGAAGCCAAATATGTACTAGGGAAAAAAGAGGGCATCTTCAACAAATGTTGTTTTTCTTTTTTTTTTTTTTTTTTTTTGTTCTTTTTTTCAGAGCTGGGGACCGAACCCAGGACCTTGCGCTTCCTAGGTAAGCGCTCTACCACTGAGCTAAATCCCCAGCCCACAAATGTTGTTTTAATTCTATATAACTGCATGTAGAAGAATCCAATTAGATTCATATTGATCACTTTGCACAGAATTCAAGCACAAGTGAGTCAAGGACCTCAACATAAATCAAGTTGTTCTAAATCTAAGAGAAGAGAAGTGTATCTTGAACATATTGGCAAGAGAGAGAACATCCTGAACAGATCACCAATAGCTCAGGCACTAAGATCAAGAATTCTTCTGTTACAGCAAAGGATGCTCTCAGTAGAACAAAATGTCAGCCTACAGAATGGGAGAAAAACTTTTATCAGTCCTACATCTGACAGAGGGCTGATATTCAAAAATATATAAAGAACTCAAGAGAGTGAACAGCAAACTAAATCAACCAATTTAAAATGGGGTACAGAAACTAGGCAGAATATTCTTAACAGACTAATGTCTAAACCCAAGGAGCACTATGAAATGCACAACATCCAGAGTCATCAGGAAAATGCAAATCAAAGCAACTCAGATTCAATCATACAGATGTCAGAATGGTCGATTTTAAAAACACAAGTGATAGCTCAGGCTGGTGAGGATGTTGAGCAAAGAGAATACTACTACATTGCTGGTGAAAGTGCAAACTTGTACAGCCACTTTGGAAATCCATTCTGCAGCTTCTCAGAAAGTGGAGAAAATTTCTACTTGAAGACTTAGCTATGCCATTACAGGGAATATATACAAAAGATTCTCTACCATACCACAAGGACACTTTTTCAACTATGTTCATAGAAGCTTTATTTGCAATAGCCAGAGACTGGAAGCAATTTAGATGTACCTCAACTGAAGAATGAATAAAGAAAATGTAGTACCTTTACACAATGGAATAAAATTTTGCTATTAAAATCAGGGAAGTCATAATTTGCAGACAAATGGGTGAAACTAGAAAAGATCATTCTTACACTCCAGATGCGAAAAGGCACCCATGGTATGAACTCACTTATAAGCCATCAAATACAAGATAGCCATGGTAGAATCCATAGACACAAAGAAGCTAAGGAACAAGGAAACCTAAGGGGAGGGGTGTGCTTGAATCTCACTGAGAACGGGAAATACCATAGAGATGGATGGATTGAGGGAACTTGGTAGGAGACAGGGAGGGGAGGGTAACAGGAGGCATCAACTGTAGGGAGAAGAGAGGTAGAGAAGACTAGGAGAGGGAGCTGGTATTTGTAGTGAGGCGTAGGGGCATCTCTGGAAGAAGCAAAAACCTAGGAGAAAGGGAACTCCAGCAGTCTATGAGCATGAGCCTAGCCAAGGCTTTGAGCAGTAGTGGATATGGAACATGAAGTAGCTACTCCCTGTAACCAGCAATGACTACCAATGGAGGAATGGCGGCACCAACCCAGTCACAAAACCTCCAACCCACAACTTGTCCTGCCTACATGATGTGCAGAGATAAACTTGGAGCAAATATGAGGGAATGGCCAACCAATGATTGTTACAATTTGGGTCCCATGTCCTGAGAGAGAGCCCACCCATAACAATATTAAGGATATTCTGGTATATTTATGGACAGGAGCCTAACATAACTGTCATCTCAGAGCTGATTGGTAGAAACAGAAGCAGAGACCCTTAATATAGCATTAGCTAGAGCTAGGGAATCTTGTGGAAAAGAGCAAGAAAGGATTGAAGGAGCCAGAGGGGTCAAGGGCACCAGCAACTAAAAAATCATAAATGGAACAGACCTTGGAGCCCCACACATATGTAACAGATGTGCAGCTTTGTCTTCATGTGGGTCTCCTACAACTGCTTCGGGTTCTGTCTCTGACTCTGTTGCCTGCTTCTGAATTCCTTTCCCATAACTCAGCTGTCTTGTGTAGACTTAATAAAAGATGTGCTTAGTCCTACTACAACTTGATAGGCTCAGGCAGGTTGATATGTGTGGGAGTTTTCCCCTTCTCTCAGGAGAAAGGAAGAGGGAGATAGGAAGAGGCAGGCATTGGGAGGAGACTAGGGAGAGAAGTTTGGTCAGGATGCAATGTAAATTAATTTCTGAAAAAAGTTACAGAAAGAAAATGACATGAGTTTGAAAGCCCTATACTGGATATGCTAGAGACTTAGGGAAGACCAAGTGTTATTCTTCTTCTAAAGGAACATACAAATAACTCCTAATAACACTATGCCATAGAAGAGGTCAGTGCCTCACTTAATCATCATCAGAGAAACTTCTTCCAGTGGATTGGACCACAGAGATCTATGATTGGACTATGTTTAAGGGTGAGAAAATTTGGAGCACACAGTTCTAAATATATCTTCATCAAATCCCTTCCATCAGGGTTTGGGATCTTTGTGCAAGAGGAGGTAGAGCAGTATCTCCAGACAAATTAGAACTGATGAACATAAGATATCCCAGAGTCTTTGTCAGCATGTCCAGGGATTGAATAGGTACAAGCCAAGCAGAATTTCAGTGCTGAGAGGGAAAACTGGACCAAGATGCTATCTCCAACTGATATCTGTAACTTAGTTTCACATAATGGAGTCTCATTGTGTATATTAACCACAATTAATGATAGCCCCAATGTTAAGCTGTAGATGGACAATAGTATTGTTGTAGACCTTTGTCTTCTATTGCTTTGTTTGAGCATTTATTTTGTCTCATTAGCCTTTGTTTATGTATTATGGTTTCTAATTTTGATTTCGTTTCTGTGTGCTTTGTTTGCCTGTGGGAGTTCCTTGTTATTTTCTTTTTAAACAATCTGTTTTATCCCATTTGTTTGGTATTCTAATGAAATTTTTTTCTTTCAGTGTGTTTTGATTATGGCTTCCACTTGTCCAGCTCTCACTAATTCCTGTCCCTTACTTCTCCCATGTGAATATCCCCTTTCTGTCTTCATTAGGAAACAAAAATGTGTCTATGAAATAATAATAATGATGAATAATGATACAAAATTAAATAAAAGGAAACAAAATTTAAAATCACACAAACAGAAGAAAAAAGCCAAATATAAAGCACATGAAACGACCCCCCTCCCCACAGACACACACACTGACACTCATACATATATGATGGCAGACAGGATTCTCATAAAAACACAAAAAACCCCATATGGTAGCATTAACAAAATGTCCTGTCACAACATTAAGAGACAATGAACTTCCAAAGATGCCACTGAGTAATTTTTGTTGGCTTTCTACTGCTTGGCATGCACAGACATTCCTTTTCACCTGATGGGTGTCTAGCAACATGAGATGAGCTGTCTGATGCATTGGCATGACTTTTGTAGCAGTAGGCTGCAAGAGCCAAGAGGGACAGGGTCAAAGCAGGCATGAGGAGACAGTTACTAGAGTACATGTGCCAAGAAGACATATGGTGGAGCAGATGGAAGAGAATCAACCATGGAGGAGATTCCACTCGTTCATGTTAGGATACCAGCAGTCCAGTCCAATAATAAACAACAAACATGAATCAGTAAGAGTAGCTCAGTCCAGCAGAAACTGCAAAGCTCTACCAAATCAGCAGATAAGGCAAGAATCAAATACCATGTGAAATTCTTTGTCGCATTCCTCTCTATGAAATGGAGACCAGCAAAGATCAGTGAAGACCAGTGAAGACCAGCAAAGACCAGTAAAGTTCGGTGAAGACCAGTGAAGACCAGCAAAGACCAGTGAAGACAAGTGACATATTGACTCAGATATACTACTTTGTACCTTGGAGTACACATATACTCCAAAGAGTTTAACATGAAAGGTGATCCAAATTCCTTCTTGCATGCATGCTAAAGAATTGAAATTGGAAATACAGTGGATTCTAAGCTAGAGAACACAAGAGTGTAAACTGTACAATCAAAGATGACCTGTTCATTGGTAAAAGTGAGGCATTGAATTCTCCCACTTTACAAATGTTAGTGCCCTTGTGTTTGAAACATAGATGTTAAGAATTGACATATCATTTTTGTGGATTTTTTTCCTTTGAAAACTGTCTCCTTCTCTTTCGGTTAATTTTGGTTTGAAGTTTCTTTTTATTGTTACATTTCCCTTCCTAATGAAGTTACAGATTTACGTTTAATAAAGGAAGCCTGATTATTCACAGGCTAGCATATTCAAGGTTACATAAATCACAACAATGTTTTTTTCCTTCTGAAAACATTTGAGGGTTGGGAACATCATTAAACCTAACTATTTTCCAGAGATTTGTGAAGGCCAAAGGCATTTCTGGGTTTCTTTTCAAATTTGTTGGCATTCCACAAGTCCTTCTTGAGAAATATCAGTGTTAGGTGTTCCCATGCCTGTGCCCACAAATTCATTATCTCTTCTCATGAGCTTAATTTAAACCCCAACATTGTAAGTTTGGGTATGTTGTGTATTCATTTTCATTGCAATCTAGAAACTCCTTAATTTCTTTCTTTTTGACTCATTGCTTCATTCAGTGGAGAGTTTCCAGTTTCTGTGAGTTTGTGAGTTCTCTGTTTTTTTCTGTTATTGTTGATATTTAGGTAGATAGGATGTAGGATATAAGAGTTTATTTCCATTTATTGAAATAAATGTTTTTTTTAACCATTTATTGAGACTTGCTATAAGACTGAGAATGTCTTTTTGGAGAAAGTGTCATGAGGTCTTGAAAAGAAAATATATTCTTTTCTGTTTGGGTGGAATGCTCTGCAGATATCTGATAGGTTCACTTGGTTCATAACATACTTTAGCTTTAGTATTTCTATGTTTAGTTTTTGCCTAGATGGCCAGTTCATTGGTGAAAGTGAGACATTGAATTCTCCCACTTTACAACTGTTGGTGCCATTGTGTTTGAAACATAGATGTTAAGAATTGACACACCAATTTTGTGGATATTTTTCCTTTGATAACTGTCCCATGCTCTTTTGGTTATTATTGGTTTGAAGTCTCTTTTTTTTTTAGATATCAAAATTGCCACACCACTTTGATTTTCAGGTTCATTTACTCTAAATATTTTTTTCAACCCTTTACCTTCAGGTAATGTCTATCCTTGATGCTAAATTTTGTGTCCTGCATGCAGCAGAAGGACAAATCTTGTTTTTGACTACGTTCTCTTTTTCTAAAAAATTTCTATTAATACTGAGAGACCTCAGTGACAAATGATTGTTAATTGTTATTGTTGTTGTTGGTGTGTGTGTGTGTGTGTGTGTGTGTTTGTGTGAGTGTGTGTGTGTGTGTGTGTGTCTGTGTGTGTACATGAGCATGTGCACATGAGTGCTGTGTGCTCTTCCCTACTCCTGGTTTTGTTGGTGCAAAATTATTTACTTTCTATGTTTTCTTGTATGGAGTTACCCTCTTTGGTTTGTATTTTTTCTTTTAGCACCTTTTTAAGGGCAGGGTTTGTGGATGTAGATAGTTTAAATTTGACTTTATCAGGGAATTTCTTATTTTCTCCATTTATGGTGATTGAAAGTTTGGCGGGTACTGTAGTCTGAGCTGTGATCTCTTAGAGTCTGCAACACATCTTTCCGTGACCTTCAGGTATTTAGAATCTCCTCGGAGAAGTCAGTGAAATTCCAATATTTGGGCCTTTTATGTTACTAGATCTTTTGTCTCTCTAGATTCCAATATTGTTTTTTTGTCCTGTATGCTTAGTGTTTTGATTATTATGTGGTAAGGGCATTCTCTTTTGGTTTTCTGCATAAGAATATAGTGTATAAGGTACATCTTGTAGTTTTATAGACATCTCTTTCTTTAGGCTAGGAAATTTTTCTTTCATGGTTTTTGAGCTTCGATTCTTTTCCTTCCTCTATTCTTATTACTTGTATGTTTGGTCTCTTCATATTTTTCCAGGTTTCCTGGCTTTCAATATGCATGCTACCCTGTATATAGCCACAGAAACTAAGTAAATGGAAAGTGACTAGGAGGGAGATCCAGACATTATCCTGCACAATTAGATCAGTAGTATACGCAGCACTTATGAACAAAGTTTCTTCTTGCAGCATATGGGAACAGAGACATACAATTGGACAATCTGCAGAGAGTAATATACCCTAGGGTACTAAATCCTAGATGGGATTTCTCCATTGAATTCTTATACCATCTATGGTGAAGGGAAGGCCAAAAGATTCTAAGAGCTGAAGAGAACAGATGACTTCGAGGAAACAGTTTCTTCCAGAGACAACATAATGATACACATATGAATTCACAGTGTCTGTGGCAGCATGTACAGGATCAGATTAGGTTCAAGCCAGTCAGTGTCCCAGCACTGAGAAGGAGAAGCAGATACAGTATCCACCCCTAACCAAGAAGCTATCTGTAATTGATACCTGCTTGTAAAGGAAAAAGTAGTTTTCTTTGATAGAGTCTCATTAGATATATTAGTCACAGTTTGCATCTCATTACTATTTAAAAAATTATAGACAACACTTAAAATGTCAGTATATAAAACTGCAAAAACTGACATGCAAAAGAAAACATCAAGAAAATGGGTAATACAAAAAAGGATGTTAAATCTTTTCCTGCAAAATGTTTTGATCATGAATCTTTCATTTTCTAACAGCACTCAGATCTCCACCAACTCAACACTCACTCAACTCCATCCCTCTTCTTTCTGTTTAAGAAACAAGAAAACCAACCAGAAAACAAATATGCAACACACACACACACACACACACACACACACACACACAAGCAAAAGACCAATATGACAATAAGGGCCCAAACAATGAAATATGTATAAAAATTAATTTTTAAAAAAATCTATATAAGTAGCACTGAGTTTCCTGGGTTTAGGGCCTGCCCTGAAGTGAGCCTTCACTGGAAGAAACTATTTTTTTCTTTATGAGAGTGTGTCTCTTGCAGATAGCTTCTTGGGTTAGGTGTAGTGCAAGCAAGATGAGTCTTATTACATGTAGTTCAAAGTGTCACCATTATACCCAACTCACCTCTGTAATTTCGGTGGGCCATTCTATTATGTCCTCAGATAAAGATAATTGTTGACCTACTGGACCATAAGGGGAGAATTGTCCAACTTTCACCTTAAGATGAAGACCTTCTGGAAAGTTCCAGTAGTTGAGAATATCATACTCTGCATTCAATTTCATTTTCTCAT
This sequence comes from Rattus norvegicus, assembly GCF_021556685.1. Classification (NCBI taxonomy): domain Eukaryota; kingdom Metazoa; phylum Chordata; class Mammalia; order Rodentia; family Muridae; genus Rattus; species Rattus norvegicus. Next base: position 9,578,015 of record NC_141545.1, read on the forward strand.
CCAAAGTAACTTGTTCTCCAGCGGGATTAGTAAACTGCATGTTCTTCAGAAAAGGGTGCAGCTAAAAAGGATAGATTATGCATTACCTTATGATTAAGTTAGTACCAGAGTGAATAAAAATAACCCAAGAGTTAGTGAAAGTCTCTTATTATGTATATCTTTGAAGCATAAGGCAAATTTAAAACAGGTATAAAAAACATAAGACAAATGGCAGCATATGTATCTAATTGTGTAACATTTCTGAAAATGTCAGTCGAACAGACAGTTCTGAATCATCCACAAAATACTTAGTAAACGAATGAAAGTCAGGTAATTGTCAGTTTGTCTAAGAAAAGTTAGCCCATCCATTTATTTTCAGAATTAACCTGTCTTGGTGTCCTTTCTGTTGCTTTGATAAAGAGCTTACAGCTTACAGTCCTGAAGACTGTGGAAGGCCAAAACAAGAAATCAAGGCAGGAAACTGGAGGTAGGAAATAAAGCAGAGACTGTGGAGGAATGTGCTTCTTGACTTGCTTCCATGGCTCACTCAGCTTTCATTCTTATGAAGTCAGGGCAATTTGACTAGGGATGGCACTGTCCTCGGTGGACTGGCCTCTTCAACATATCATCAATCGTTAATCAAGAAAATACCCCACAGACTTGCCCACAGGCCAATCTGATAGATACAATTATTCAGTTGAGTTTACCCCTTCCTAGGTAACTCTCATTTGTGTAAAATTGAAAAAACTAGCCAGTCCATTGCTCAGAGTAAAAAGAGGCCTCAAATACCTAAAATGGTGATAGATGAGATTCTTTAAGTGTCATGAGTAGGCGTAACATCACTTAGACACATCAGTAAGTTTTCTTACAGGGATGTAGTTCAGTTGGTAGAGTCGCCTGGCATTAGTGAAATCCTGGGTTTGATCTGGGCTATGTATAGACTCGGCATAGTTGTACATGTCTGCTATCTCAGCACCCAGAATGTAGAGGCAGGAGGATCAGAAGTTTGTTGTTGAATTTGGCTGCACAGCAAATTTGAAACCAGGAAATCTAAGCATATTACATTCTTCATAAACATCAATAATGACAACAACAAAGAAATAGTTTTCCTTTCCTTTTTATTTATGTAAATAAAAAGGCATATGTTCAAAGGACCTTAAATCTTACTGCAAAGGCACTTACTCTATTTCAAAACATTTAGGAAATGAAATCAGCATAGACATCCATAAACTGATAAATAGATAATTACAATGTGGTACATTTACATAATGGACCCTTATTCATCTGTAAAGAAAATGGAATTATGGTAATTTTATGAAAATGGATGTAACTGGAGAACACCATACTGAATGAAGCAGTGCAGGACCAGGAAGACCAAGGTAATGTGTTCTTTGTCATTTGTAGAAGATAACTTTGAATGGTTAGATTTGTAAACTTACTGGGATGTTTATAGGGACCAGGGAGTTAGAATGAGCTTATGAAAGAGGGAAGGAGAAGAGGCAATAGGTGCTGAGGAGGACATATTAGAACACTTAAGGAATGGAATAGTATTGTAGGTAGAAAAGTTTAACCCAGAGTAGGTGTGGAGAATAGAGAAGAGAATGGGGAGAAATTTAACTAACCAAGTATGAAAAAGGGCTATGGAAATCTATTGGTTTTTTGTCTAGTAAAATTATAATTAAAAAACTCATTTGGAATTGAGGCATCTTGCATTATTGTATGTTTTTTCTCAGAGAAGCCAAAATTTATGAAGCAAACACCAATGGCTTATGCTCTAAGAATCGACAAACGGGATCTCATAAAACTGTAAAGCTTGTAAGGCAAAGGACACTGTTGTTAGGACAAAATGACAAAGATCTTTACCAATCCTACAACAGATAGAGGGCTTATATCCAAAATATACAAAGAACACAAGAGGTTAGACCGCAGGGAGATAAATAACCCTTTTTAAAAATCGGGTTCTGAGCTAAACAAAGAATTCACAGCTGAGTAATGACGAATGGCTGAGAAACACCTAAAGAAATGTTCAACATCTTTAGTCATAAGGGAAATGCAAATCAAAACAACCCTGAGATTTCACCTCACACCAGTGAGAATGGCTAAGATCAAAAACTCAGGTGACAGCAGATGCTGGCGAGGATGTGGAGAAAGAGGAACACTCCTCCATTGTTGGTGGGATTGCAGACTGGTACACCCATTCTGGAAATCAGTCTGGAGGTTCCTCAGAAAATTGGACATTGAACTACGTGAGGATCCAGCTATACCACTCTTGAGCATAAACCCAAAAGATGCCCCAACATATAAAAAAGACACGTGCTCCACTATGTTCATAGCAGCCTTATTTATAATAGCCAGAGTCTGGAAAGAACCCAGTTGCCCTTCAACAGAGGAATGGATACAGAAAATGTGGTACATCTACACAATGGAATATTACTCAGCTATGAAAAACAATGCCTTTATGAAATTCATAGGCAAATGGATGGAACTGGAAAATATCATCCTGAGTGAGGTAATCCAATCACAGAAAAACACCATGGTTTGCACTCATTGATAAGTGGCTATTAGCCCAAATGCTTGAATTACCCCAGATGCACAGAACACATGAAACTCAATAAGGATGACCAAAATGTGAATGCTTCACTCCTTCTTTAATAGGAGAACAAGAATACCCTTGGGAGGGAATAGGGAGGCAAAGTTTAGAACAGAGGCAAAAGGAACACCTATTCAGAGCCTGCCCCATATGTGGCCCATACATATTCAGCCACCAAACTAGATAAGATGGATGAAGCAAAGAAGTGCAGGCTGACAGGAACTGGATGTAGATCTCTCCTGAGAGACACACCCAGAATACAGAAAATACATAGGCGAATGCCATTACTGAACCACTGAACTGAGAACGGGACCCCGTTGAAGGAATCAAAGAAAGGACTGAAAGAGCTTGAAGGGGCTTGAGACCTCATATGACCAACAATGCCAACCAACCAGAGCTTCCAGGGACTTAGCCACTACCCAAAGACTGTACATGGACTCACCTGGGGCTCCAACCTCATAGGTAGCAATGAATAGCCTAGTAAGAGCACCAATAGAAGGGGAAGCCGTTGGTCCTGCTAAGACTGAACCCCCAGTGATCTTGATTGTTGGGGGTGGCGGTAATTGGGGGAGAATGGGGAGGGGAACATCCATACACAAGGGTTGGGGGACGGGTTAGGGGGATGTTTGCCGGGAAACTGGGAAGGGGAATAACAATTGAAATATACATAAGAAACACTCAAGTTAATAAAGGTGGAAAAAATGAAAAAGAATCCCAGTATTGGGTATAGATTAATTTCTTAGGAATTGTTTCTAAGGGGATTCAGAGATTGCCCAAACAAATCAGGCTATTGCCATTTCTTCTACTTGTCCATCACTCATATTATTTCTAATGGTACCAAGCTAGACCTGAGCCTAGAGTCCTCCCTCTAGGCTGGCCTTTGGGGGTGGAAGTCACAGATACTGTTGGGGAAGCAAAATCATCAATAGTACCCAGCAGCAAACCCTTTGATTATGATAATGACCTTTTTGTCTAGATATGTTCACTGGGAAGATAGTAGCATGAATGTTACAATGAATTTGAAACACACACCATGGAGGAAATTCATAGTTTTTAGTCATGGTGGGAGAGGACATTGGCCTTAGCAGGGAACATACGGTTACTTTGCTAAGTAGATATGGTATGCTTTGTAAAAACTTATGATTATAGTCACGTGTTAGTTTTGCTTTCAGTATTAATTAGAAGAATTTCTTGGAATGAGTAGTGGTTAACACAGAGGTTTACAAGTGGTCAAATTTCTAAGAAATAGTGACTTTGACTTATGTAAAAGTTTGAATGATAAAATGTCCCTCCTAGGCACAGATATTTGAACAGTTTGTCCTTCGTTGATGCTGTTTGGAGGAGGGTTAGGAGATGCTGCCTTTTTGGAGAAAATATGCCATTGGGTGTGTACCTTCAGACTTTAAAGACCCAACAAAGAAAGAGAACTTCAGACCAATTTCCCTTATGAATATCGATGCAAAAATACTCAATAAAATTCTCGCAGGCCGAATCCAAGAGCACATTAAAACAGTCATCCACCATGATCAAGTAGGCTTCATCCCAGGCATGCAGGGATGGTTTGATATATGGAAAACCATAAATGTAATCCATTAAATAAACAAACTGAAAGTACAAAACCACATGATCATTTCACTGGATGCTGAGAAAGCATTTGACAAAATTCAACTCCCCTTCATGATAAAAATCCTGGAAAGAATAGGAATTCAAGGCCCATACCTAAACATAGTAAAAGCCATATACAGTAAACCAGTCGCTAACATTAAACTAAATGGAGAGAAACTTGAAGCAATCCCACTAAAATCAGGGACTAGACAAGGCTGCCCACTCTCTCCCTACTTATTCAATATAGTTCTTGAAGTTCTAGCCAGAGCAATCAGAAAACAAAAGGAGATCAAGGGGATACAGATTGGAAAAGAAGAAGTCAAAATATCTGTATTTGCAGATGATGTGATAGTATATTTAAGTGATCCCAAAAGTTCCACTAGAGAACTACTAAAGCTGATAAACAAGTTCAGTCAAGTGGCTGGGTATAAAATTAACTCAAATTAATCAGTAGCCTTCCTCTACACAAAAGAGAAACAAGCTAAGAAAGAAATTAGGGAAACGACACCGTTCATAATAGACCCAAATAATATAAAACACCTCGGTGTGACTTTAACCAAGCAAGTAAAATATCTGTATGATAAGAACTTCAAGCCTCTGAAGAAAGAAAGTGAAGAAGACTTCAGAAGATGGAAAGATCTCCCATGCTCATGGATTGGCAGGATTAATATAGTAAAAATGGCCATTTTACCAAATGTGATCTACAGATTCAATGCAATCCCCATCAAAATACCAATCCAATTCTTCAGAGTCAGACAGAACAATTTGCAAATTCATCTGGAATAACAAAAAACTGAGGATAGCTAAAACAATCCTCAACAATAAAAGGACTTCCGGAGGAATCACTATCTCGAACCTCAAGCATTATTACAGGGCAATAGTGAGAAAAACTGCATGGTATTTGTACAGAGACAGACAGAAAGACCAGTGAAAGAGAATTGAAGACCCAGAAATTAACCCCCCCTTATGGTCACTTGATTTTTGAGAAAGAAGCCAAAACCATCCAATGGAAAAAAGATAGCATTTTCAGCAAATGGTGCTGGTTCAACTGGAGGTCAACATGTAGATGAACGCAGATCGATCCATGCTTATCACCCTGTAAAAACTTAAGTCCAAGTGGATAAAGGACCTCCACATCAAACCAGATACACTCAAACTAATAGAAGAAAAAGTGGGGAAGCATCTTGAACATAAGGGCACTGGAGAAAATTTCCTGAAGAAAACACCAATGGCTTATGCTCTAAGATCAAGAATAGACATATGGGATCTCATTTGTATTCTTTAAGGCAAAAGAAACTGTTGTTAGGACAAAACGGCAACCCACATATTGGGAAAAGATCTTTACCAATCCTACAACAGATAGAGGGCTTATATCCAAAATAAACAAAAAAAAATCAAGAAGTTAGGCTACAGGGAGACAAATAAACCTATTTAAAAATGGGGTTCAGAGCTAAGCAAAGAATTCACAGCTGAGGAATGCTGAATGGCTGAGAAACACCTAAAGAAATGTTCAACATCGTTAGTCATAAGGGAAATGCAAATCAAAACAATCCTGAGATTTCACCTCACACCAGTCAGAATGGCTAAGATCAAAAACTCAGGTGACAGCAGATGCTGGTGAGGATGTGGAGAAAGAGGAACACTCCTCCATTGTTGGTGGGATTGCAGACTGGTACACCCATTCTGGAAATCAGTCTGGAGGTTCCTCAGAAAATTGGACACTGCACTACCTGACGACCCAGCTATACCTCTCTTGGGCATATACCCAAAAATGCCCCAACATATTACAAAGACACGTGCTCCACTATGTTCATAGCAGCCTTATTTATAACAGCCAGAGTCTGGAAAGAACCCAGATGCCCTTTAACAGAGGAATGGATACAGAAAATGTGGTACATCTACACAATGGAATATTACTCAGCTATGAAAAACAATGACTTTATGAAATTCATAGGCAAATGGATGGAACTGGAAAATATCATCCTGAGTGAGGTAACCCAGTCACAGAAAAACTCACCTGGTATGCACTCATTGATAAGTGGCTATTAGCCCAAATGCTTGAATTACCCCAGTTACACAGAACACATGAAACTCAAGAAGGATGACCAAAATGCGAATGCTTCACATATGATCATGTGATTTCTAGGTTTGGGTCCACTTATGTCATCAATTTCATTTATTGTTTTACATTTTTAGATTCATCCCTGAATATTGGGAATGAAGCCACCTTGGTTGTGGTGGCTGTTATTTTTGATGTGATAATGAATAAAGTTTAGAGATGTTTTCTTGAGAATTTATTTTCATTCATATTTTTACTTTTTAAATGATTTGATTTTTTGAAATTATAACATTATTACAGAATTTCTCCCTTCCATTTTATTAACTTGTACACAAATGTTTATTAGGAAGACTGGTCTGTGATTTCCTTTTTTGTTGTGTCTTTATCTGGTTTGAGTTTCAGGTTACTACACCAGTATTAATCAATCTGGTTTCATAGAAAGAGTTTTAAAGTAGACACTTCTTTTCTATTTTATACAACAATTTGAGATGCTCTGATAGTAGTTCTTTAACATTCTGGTTAAATGCTGTAGATTTTGTTCCTGCAATTTTTTAGCTGTGAAATCTCACAATTTATTCTCATTGCTTATTAGTAGCTCTGTTTAAATACTCTCTTATTGATGTTCAGGTGTATTTTTGGAATACCTGAATTGATTCTATATTCTAACTCAGACTCCTAGTATTTATATTTTATTACAGAATTAATGTTAAGAATTATTGTTAAAATTAGAATTGGTCTTTTTTGGGAGAGACATTTACCTTTTTCTTTCTTTCATGTTTTTGTTTCTGTACTGGGATTTAAATCAGGACTTAATTTGTTCATTTGTAAAAATATTTCTTGTTTTGAAAATTTAAGTCACATTTCTCTTCTACTAAATGCACTTACTATTTAGGAGAGGAGAAGGACTAGTAGGATCGAAGAGTAGTTTTCCTCTATCTGACCAGTATTCAGGATGCTTTATTCCTATTTTTTCCCCATAGTCAGATTCTGTGCAATAATAGTCAATGCCCATGGTTCAGCACACTTCTGGAATGTCCTTGCTTCTGTTGAAATCAGGTTAATAGACTTTGACTAAGCACCCTAGCCTGGGGCACCTGCACTTCCCTCCTCGACGTCTTCTGTGAATTGTACAATTATGTATACCTAGGTACCCGTACTGCCTGGTTTTGTGTGTCCACTTGACACAAGCTGGAATTATTATACAGAAAGGAGCCTCAGTTGTAAAAATGCCTCCATGAGACCCAGCTGTAAGGCATTTTCTCAACTAGTGAAGGGGGGAGGGTCCAGCCCATTGTAGGAGGTGCTGACCCTGGGCTGGTGGTCCTGGAGCAAGCCAGGGGAAGCAAGCCAATAAGTAACATCCCTCCATGGCCTCTGCATCAATTCCTGCTTTCTGACCTGTTTGAGTTCCAGTTCTGTCTTCTTCTGGTGATGAACAGCAATGTGGAAGTGTAAGCTGAATAAACCTTTCCTCCACAATATGCCTCTTGGTCATGATGTTTTTTGCAGGAATAGAAACCCTAAGACAGTACCCTATTATCAATCACCTCCATTGTCCAGTTGGCCTCCACAGACTTTACTGCATGTTGTGGTAGACTTCTGCCTAAGTGTTTTATGTTTAATCAGCTCAGTTGTTTTTATCCTCCAGCATGTCTCTGTAACTTCTCTCTCCATGTTGTTTGATTCTATGTGCCTAGGTACTCTACCTTCCTCAGTCATCTCTGGATTGGCAGTTTACTTCCACAGTCTCCCTCTGCTTTCTATTGGGCTCACAAGAGAATCTACTTTCTGTACCTTTCATATACGAATCATTGACCTGGCAACACAAAACACTGATGTGGATTTAGAACACTGTCTTCCCTCCATGGAAACTTTGTCCTTCTTAACAACCTCTGTGTATGTTTTGACTTACTTACCCCTTTATCAGTTACAAGTCATTTATTTCATACCCTTAGAGATCCAGAATAGTGTGACCTCAAAAGCATACATTTAGAAAATCCCATTCTTGATGTTTTGAGCAAGCCAATTTGAGACACATTACTTGCCAGGCTGAAAATATCAGGTCTTCTGCCTTTCTTACTTCTCTTACTTCTACTTCATGAAGAAGCATCTTGTGAAGGCTGTGGGCCACAGCGTATACCGCATTGTACATATTATAAGCAAACTCAGTCATGACCATGTCAAAACGGTTCCCTGGTGTTTCATGCAAGGAAGCATTAGGCAGACAGTTCTCCAGTGTACTGCAGTCATCATCAGCAAATGAGCAGTTAAAAAAGTAGAACCAAAACCTTGTGAGGTAAAAATCTTCTGGGTATTTGGAAGGATGAACTGTTTGGATAAAATTTCTGTAACCAGAGGTTTCTTTGTGGTGATGTGCAAAGATGAGGCTCCCATGTAATGAATGTAAAATGAAATGCTGTGACTGGGTGATAATATCCCAGTCTGAGTTCATGATCCAGACTTTCCTTGTAACAAAAATTTGTCTTGAATAAAACATAAAGCCTCTCAGAAAATCACTGTCACCATAGGTGATGATCACATTTGCTGTTAATTTTGCAAGATGTGTAGGATTCAATAGGTAGCTTGGTAAATAAGATACTTCACTAACTCGGATCAATTCCACAAAATCTAAACATATTTTGTTTCTGTCCATTTCTGCCCTAACTTCTGAGATTATCTGAAAACCATTTTGTCCTTCAGATACGATCAGTCCTACCCAGTTCCAGTGGAAATAATTCAACAAGGAGACAATGCCATGGGTGAGAGACATGTCCTTGTAGGCTATTTGATAAATATCATGAAACTGCTCATGATTATTCAGGTTAGGGTCAAAAGACCCAATGGTCAGCTAAATGTAAAGGAAGATAAAGAGAATGAAAGAATTAAGAGGAGGAAGCCTAATGCACATGTCCAATCCTGACAGACTTTTAGAATCATGTAAAATAATGAGAATTCATGCACCATGATTGTGTATGTGTGTACATGAGGCCAAAAGTTGATATTGGAGTTCTTTGTCATTATTCACCATTTCAAATTTTTCATTTTTCTTTTAATCTTCTTTTCTTTCTTTGTTTGTTTCTTTGTTTGTTTCTTTGTTTTTTCTTTGTTTCTTTCTCCCTTTTCTTCTTCCTTCCTCCCTTCCTTCCTTCCCCCTTTCTCTCTTTCTCTCTCTCTTTCTTCCTCTCTCTCTCTTTCTTTCTCTCTTTCCTGCTCTCTTTCTTCCTTTCTTTCTCTCTTTCTTTCTCTCTCTTTCTTTCTTTCTTTCTTTCTTTCTTTCTTTCTTTCTTTCTTTCTTTCTTTCTTACAAAGGATTCTAAGTATACCTGTAGCTCAATGTTTTGGTTACCCTGACTAGTCTGTGACCTGCTTAACCAGAATTTTTGTTACAGATTTTTCTTGTTTTCAATTGGTTTTATATGACTGGTAGATATTCAAAATTAGGTTCTCATGTTTGTGAATCAGTGACTTTAGGCACAAAACTGCTTCTCTAGTTCATGTTTTGTGCAGGAATAGAAAACCTGATATCAAACCTTTACACTCAGGGTTCCCTGCAATCACTATAAGCTCCAACCTATTCCTTTTCTTTGTCCAGAATACATCACAGAATACTTATGCTTTGAGATGATAAACTTTGTCAGATGCATAATCACATGTTTCATTTATCCTCTTTTAGGGATTGAATTATAAGTGTTTTTATCTTTCTTCACTTTACACATTCTCACCTGCGGATATCTGTAGAGTTCTAGCAGTGTCCTTATATCGGTAGATATTATCCAAGATATGCCTGTTAGGGCTGCAATTGACTTCATTTCTCTCCTACACGTGTAATTCGGCACATACTTCTTTGGCCCAGAAAGCCATGAGATGCATCTATGCAATGTAAACCATTCATTGAACAGGACATTATATATATCATATCCCAGAGACACATTGGGTAAAATATGGGGGTTTCTGTTGATCTCCTCAATGGCATAAACCATTGCCAGAACAATCTGGTAGTTTTTTAAATTAAACCTGCACAGAAGATACAAGAATATTTAGGGCTGCTCTGGTTTGAATGTCACATAATTTCATATGTTAATACTCTGTCCTCAGTTGATGACAGTATTAATGAAGTGTATAGAACTTTGAAGAAGTTGAGCCTTCCTGGAATTGGGTCATTAGGGACAGTCATTTGGGTTTTATGTTGTCACTTTACTTACTGTGTAAACTGTTGTTTCCAGAGTGAAAATATGACATAGCCAGCCAACTTCTAGCTCCAACCGTTCTTATTTTCCTGCCTGCTTTCAAATCTTACCTAACATGATGACCAAAATCTCTCTGGAAGTGTAAGCCAAAATAAGCTCTTTTCCTTACCTTGCTTTTGTTATGGTATTTTATCACAGTAATAAAAATATTAGCAAGAGGAAATATTCAAACTAGGACTATTATTTTGTATGCAACATAATTACTATCATGGATTAAATGCTTATATCTTTGTATTATTAGCATTTTCACATTTATAACCTTTTGTGTTGGAATTATCATGTTTTTTTAAGTTGGTAGTGTTATCTTGTCATGAAACTGGAGCTTCATGAATGAGATTAGCATTCTTATGAAATCCCAGTGGCAATACTCATTTCCTAGCTAACTTGGAGAAACTGGTTGGAAACATGGCCTTGGGAGAAAATTCAGAATAAATTTCAGATTTCAGTGCATAGGAGTTAGGCTTCTGGAAATTTCAGTGCCTGCGGTACGTAAAGCACACTCAATTTTATTTAGTTTCATCTCTTTCTGTGAGCTTTCTTTTTTTTTTAACCTAGTTTCAATAGGAGTTATCAACTCCTTTTTTGACATTTTTTCTTTTATTGGACTTTTTAAAATTTTCATTTCAAATATTATCCCTTTTGCTGGTTTCCCCTCCAGAAACCTGCTATCTCCCCCTGCTTTTATGAGGGTGATCCCCCACCAACACAGCCACTCTGTCCCACCTCTCCACCCTGACATTTCCCTGCACTGGGGCATTAAGCCTTGACAGGACCAAAGGCCTCTTCTCCCACTGATGCCTGAAAAGGCCATCCTCTGCTACATATGCGGTTGGAACCATATCTATCCTTGTATACCCTTGGAAAGATAGTTTACTTCCTAGGAGCTCTTGAATGGTGGTTTGCTTGGTTGATATTGTTGTTCTTAGGATTGCAAACCTCTTCTGCTACTTCAGTCCTTTTTTTTACTCTTCCACTGTTGACAAAGTTCTCAGTTCAATGGTTGGCTGTGAGCATCCACCTCTGTACTGTCAGATTCTGTCAAAGCCACTCAAGAGACAGTTATATCAGGCTCCTTCAGCAAGCACTTATTCACTATATTGTCTGGGTTTGATGGCTGTATATGGGATGGATCCCCAGGTGGTGCAGTCTCTGGATGGCCTTTTCTTCAGTCTCTGCTCCACACTCTGTCTCCACGTCTCCATATATCCTCCTGTGAGTATTTTTACCAATCCTACATCTGATAGATGGCTAATATACAATGTATACAAAAAACTCAAGAAGTTAGACTGCAGAGAATCAAAAAACCCTATTAAACAACAGGGTACAGAGGTAAGCAAAGAATTCTCAACTGAGGAATATTGAATGCCTGAGAAGCACCTAAAGAAAATGTTCAACATCATTAGTTATCAGGGAAATGCAAATCAAAAGAACTCTGGGATTCCACCTCACACAATTCAGAATGCCTAAGTTTAAAATGCACGTGACAGCATATGCTGGACAAGATGTAGAAATAGAATAAGACTCCTCCACTGCTGCAGTGATTGCTTGCTGGTACAACCATTCTGGAAATCAGTCTGGTGGTTCCTCAGAAAAATGACTATAGTACTACCCGAGGACCCAACTATACCACTCCTGGGCATATACTCAAAAGATATTACAATGTATAACAAGTAGACATGCCCCACTATGTTCATAGAATCCTTATTTTTAATAGCCAGAAGCTGGAAAGCACCCAGATGCCCTTCAAAAGATGAATTGATTCAGAAATTGTGGTTCATTACACATTCATAAAAGAAACTTTATTAAAGTGCCAAGCACACATTACACCCCACAGATAATAGTGGGAGATATCCGAACTGTACTATAATCAATGGACAGAATATGGAGACAGAAACTATACAGACACACAGTGAAATGAACAGAAGATATGAACCAAATGGATTTAACAGATATCTATAGAATATTTCATCCCACAACAAAAGAATTTACCTCCTTCTTACCTCGTGGTGCCTTCTCCAAAACTGACCATCTACTTGGTCAACAGATACAAGATGATAGAAATAATCTCATGCATTGTATCAGATCACCATTACCAGGGCTAGTGTGCAATAATAAAAAATGGCAGAGCACACATATCTATGCAAGCTGAACAATGCTCTACTCAATGACAACTTGGTAAAGGAAGAATAAGAAATTAAAGACTTTTAGAATTTAATTATAACGAAGGCACAACATACCCAAACTTATGGGACAGAATGAAAGCAGTACTAAGAGAAAAACTCATAGCTCTGAGTGCCTCCAAAAAGATTCTGGAGATAGCATACACTAGCAGCCTGACCTCACTTGTGAATGCTTTAGAACAAAAAGAAGCAAATACACCCAAGAGGAGCAGACAGCAGGAAATAATTAATCTCAGGGCAGAAATCAACTGAGGAGAATCAAAAAGATCTATACAAAGGATAGACAAAGCCAGGAGATGTTCTTTAAGAAAACCAACAAGTTAGACAAACCTTTAATCAGACTAAACAGAAGGCCAATTAACACAATTAGAAATGATAAGAGAGGCATAACAAAAAATTGTAAATTTACAAAAATCATCAGATCCTAGCACAAAAGCCTATACTCAACAAAATTGAAAACTGGGGATGAAATGGACAATTTTCTAGACAGATACCAGGTACCTAAGTTAAATCAGAATCAGATGAACAATCTAAACAGTCCCATAGCTCCTAAATAAATAGAAGCAGTCATTAAATGTACCCTATACAACTGAAGACCAGGCCTAGATGGGTTTATTGCAGAATTCTATCAGACCTTCATAGAAGACCTAATACCAGTACTCTCCAAAGTATTCCACAACCTAGAAACAGAAGTAACACTACCCAATTTGTTCTATGAAGCCACAATTATGCTTATAGCTAAACCACATAAAGACCTAACAATGAAACAGTACTTCAGACCAATCTTCATTAGGTATATCAATACAAAACTACTCAATAAAATTGTCTCAAAATGAATTCAATAAGAGATCAAAACAATCATCCATCATGATCAAGTAGACTTCATTCCAGGGATGCAGGGTTGCTTCAGGATACAGAAATCAATCAACATAATCCCCCGTACAAAGATACTCAACAAAAAAGAAAATCCCATGATCATCTCATTTGATGCGGAGAAATCATTTGACAAAATTCAACACCCCTTCATGATAAAAGTCTTGGAAAGATCAGGAATTCAAGGCCTATATCAAACCATAGTAAAAGTAATGTACAGCAAACCAGTAGCCACTACCAAGCTAAATGGAGAGAGACTTGGTGCAATCTCACTAAAATCAGGGACTAGACTAGGCTCCCCACTTTATCTGTACTTATTCACTATAGTACTCAAATTTCTAGCCAGAAGAATTAGACAACAAAAGGAGCACAAAGGGATACAATTGGAAAGGAAGAAGTCAATATATTACTATTTGCAGAGAACATGCTGAACGGGGGCCAATTTTTGATTAACTATTTCCCCATTGTCTTAGAGTTTTCTGGCTGTGGATAGATATCATCATCATGTCAATTCCTTTAAAGGAAAACATTTAATTGGAACTTCCTTACATGTTCAAACTTTTAGTTTGTTATTGTCAGGGTGGGAAGCATTGGTGACATGCATGCAGCAAGAAATGGTGCTGGGGAAGGAGCTGAAAGTTCTATATCTGGGCCAGCAGGCAGCACGAAAGAGTTACAATGGTCCTATCTTGAGCTTCTCAAACCTCAAAACCATCCTCAGTAGAACATTTTCTCCAACAAGACCATATCTACTCCATCAATATCACGCTTTCTATGGGCCTATGGTGGACATTTTCATTCAAACTCACCACACCAACATGTGGAAATGGACTTTTTTTGTACCATTGACATAAAATTGATTTCTGAGCCATCTCCTTGAGACTCTTCCTCTAGGAATCCAAGTATTTTTCCTGAGGAAGCACTATCCTGGATAAGATACAGGGACTAGGTAGGCATTCAATTGTTTTGGGCTGTGGGAAGGCAGAGAAAGATGCCCAGTGAATGTTTGTTTCCATAATTTTGAAACAATACTTCTTTGTAAAAGCTCTTAACAAAGTCCATTCCTCTTTCTGTGTCCAGCCATATTCAAGAATGCCACAAACTCTTGAAATGATATATTCTAGTTGCAGCAAATTCCTTTCTATCTTGGGTTCCACAGAAGCTGAATGTCTGTGGGAAAACACTCACAGTGGGTCTCCTAGACATGAAACTGGAAGCTTGGTGACAATAATGATTTCTGGGATGATATTTCCTCATTTCTTGTTCAGAGATTGACCCATAACAGATATTCTCATCCACAACGTCATGCCAAATCTTTACAGGGACTTTCCTAGATGCCCCAGAGGCTAGAGATGGGGCATTATGTTCAGTGGTGGCAGTCTGAATTGTTTTCCTTACATATATTTATAATTAAAATGTTAAATTTCTTGCACCTGTGGCACTTCCCTACTCCTGATGTTCACTCTGATAAATAAGCCAGCTCAACGATGCCACACTTTCCAGTAGAACAGCTAGGCGACCTGCCCACAGACCTAATCCTACTGTCTTATGTTCCTCAGGCACACACATACAGCTCAACCACAGACACACCTTCCAGAAGAGACATAGGTCACCTGCTTTTTGACCTTCCCTACTATCTCAGTTCCCTCTATCAAATACGCCTACACCCAAGTAGGCCATAGCTGACAGATGACAAAGTAGAAGAGCTGTCCATAGACACCCTCACTTATTTCATTCCCTGAGACAGATACCTGCTGCCCATCCCACCCCTGCCAGAAGACTAGGTAGTCTCCCTGCCTGTTGGTCTAAACACACTCTCTTGGTTCCCTCAAGAAAACACCCTTATCATGTTAGGAATTAGTTTTGATGTTGTCTCAATTCAATTCACCTCCAAAAGCTGATGGTTTCCACACCAATCAGGGTTTGGTTGGCCTTAAGGAAATGTTGTACAGCAAATAGCTAGGCAGGTAGACTGAGGTGAGATCTAGGGTTTTCCCTGGGATACAACTGGGTGAGAGGAGAAAGAAGGCAGAAATCGCCATGACCAGGAAGAACTAAGCCTGGACTTAAAGACCTTCAGATATTTGAGAATCAAGGAAAGTGGCCACAGTGGCCACCTCCTCAGTTGTGTTTGGGGTGTCATACATTAAAGGTTTAGACTTTAAAAGATGTTACCTGAGAAATGCCAGAGGGGTTGTTTGGTAGCAGCTGTAAGAATTGGAATTGACCAGCCTTTGAGCTAGTCAAGAGATTTTTAGTTAACTGTTGTGTGTGTGTGTGTGTGTGTGTGTGTGTGTGTGTGTGTGTGTGTGTCTTTCATTTATGAATTCATAGGGCTCTGGTAGGTGGCTGGGACTATGACCTACTGGGAGCACAAAGTGTTTTAGCTAAATTTGTTGGTACATTGTCCCAGCACAGTTCATATATGCCAGAAGACCAGGTCAGCCACACACTTACTCACTTCCTGCATTTTCTAGGTTCTATTGGGCAGACATCACATGCTCACCCATAGGCCATGCCTCCCAGTAGACCATATAGGCTACTTATCATATCCCTAAGCCCCCTTCTCCTCCTTGTGATCATGTCACATTCCTCAACTAGGGCAGAGACTTCCTGCTAGAGTAGAGGCCAGGCCAACCCCCAGAACTCCATATCCAAAATATGGACTTGAGCACTTTGCTGGATCTCTTTGTCCCTTGTCTTAATGTGGTCACTTTGAATAAATCTCCTTATTCTATTTTCCACTAAAAACAAAGAAAGATTTTATATACCTATTTTAGTTACATTCTTTCCCTTTTCCAGCCTCCTAAATCCTTCCTACCTCCCCACACATAAAATTCATGTTCTTTTACTGTCCCCCTTTTCTCTCTCAACATAAGAAAAATCAAAAGCAATTGTCAAAAAAACCCCCAAGCAACCCTAAGAAGAAAAGTGAAGGAAAACAACAACAAAAAAAAACAACAAACCACCCCCCCCCCAGATGAAATAAAAATTTGGAGTTTGTCTTACGTTGCAAACTATTTGTGGATATGAAGCCTGTTCTAGATTATGGTTTATAAACCCGGTTACATTCCGTCAGAGAAAATGTTTTCCCCTTTCTCAGCATATATCAAGCCATGAAGTTTAATTGTTGCTACAAATATTTGCATGGATATGGGGTTATCCCTTTGTGAATGAAACCTACCAGTGGCTACACTCATAATGAAAAGTGCCTCTGTCACCCTCAGAAGTTATCAGTTGCCAATATCTCAGTTATGCTATTGACAACCTTGCTACAATCCATTCTAGAATTATTAGCTGGCATGATCTCACTCTAATATTTGTGACTAATCACATTTGCAGTGAGTTTATGTGTTTAATAGTCATGTCATATCCAGAGGACATTTCTAAGCACTCCCCTCTATTCTTACATTATTCTCTCTTTTCTCTCTCTCTCTCTTCCTCTCCCTCTTCCTCCCCTGCCTCCCCCATGATATTCCCAAACTTTGGTTGGAGGTTGTTCCTTGGTAGAGATCTCCCATCTTGTGACTAAACACAGTTGCCTACTTTTAGCACTTTGAAAATGATCCCTCTTTGCATTAACTTCTATCCACTACAACAAAAGCTTCTTTGACCATGGTTTAAGTAGCAGAAATCTATGCATAGAAAGAAAGCTTTTTTTCTCTAGTGGAATGTCAGTGGGCATATCAACCATGCTAGACAACATGACACCTTAGGAAAAAGCACCAATAGGTTCTGCCTTGGGCCTATGGCTTTCCTAGTCATGGCTTTTGGCTGTGCTTACAGTATCAGGAATGAATTCTCCCCCTTAGAACAGGCCTTAAACATAATCGAGTGGTTGTTTGGTCAAACAAGTAGGGTTGTTCCTATCTTACCATTGGATATATCTTACCTATCAGGTTGTTATAGAATGTAGGGTCTAGCATTAGACAAAATCACTGATGGCTTCCAACACCTTCAGCAACAAACATTCTATCTTTTAGCACTACAAAAACCATCCATCAGAGAGAGTTTCTTGATCAGATCAAGTGTGACTTTTTTTATTTTGTAACTAAAAAATGGTGTCTACAACAAGGGGTCTTAATATTTAGTTATGGTGGGCAACCAAAATAATAGCACTAGATTATATTGTTTTAGGTGATGTTGTGGCCTTCTCTGACTAATAAATAGTTGGGGTAGTCTGAGATTGACACTGAGATTGCCACTAAATAATCTATGTCTTCTGGGTTTAGCACTATTAAATTATGTAGGATACTTTGGTTCGAATCATTTTTAAATAGCTTATAAATTAGTTCAGCATCGTAAGCCTTTTTACAGCCTTCATTTTTTTTTAGTTTTTTAATGAATATTTCTTTATTTACATTTCAAATGTTATTCCCTTTCCTGGTTTCCTGTTCATAAGCCCCCTATCTCCTCCCCCTCCCTTTCTTCAAATCCCATGGGGGAGAGAGCCAAATACCCAGAAGTGCAGAAAATCCTGAGACTGCATGATAGACTGCCACTTCTGCCCACCTTTGCCCACATTCCTGGCACAAGAGGAAACTGCACAGTCTTAATGGAACCAGTCACACAGCTCTCTGAACCCAAATTCCATGGGGGAGAGAGGTGAACCCTCAGAAGTGCAGACATTCCTGAGAACTCAGAAGAGACTACTCTCTGCCCACATTCCTGACCAAGAGGAAATCACATAGTGCTATCTGTGTTCCGTGGGCACAGGAACCTAGGAGCAGTCATGGGCAGGACCCTTCTGGATGTGTATGTCTGGCCCCAGAGGAAACTACCCAGCCTTAGTTTTAATATTCCTCTACCAATCCTTTCTTCTGTATTCCTGTCCGTATTTCAATTAAACTTGCCTATCACTGTCTCCTATGTTCTGGGATTAAAGACATGTACCACTACACATGGATCATGCTGTTTTTAAAACTTGGATCACATGATCACAGGATTTTCAAATATACTCTTCATATGTTTTGGAGAAGCCTTCTCTTGGTCTCTTGTTCCCCATTCCTCTTCACTGTATTACCTACTTGGACACTTCTGCCTCCACAATTCTCATTCCTGACTGACATTTTTATCATCTTCCCACCTAACTGGAACCAAAGCCCTGCCACCAGACATCCATTTCTAGATTCCACATGTTCTCCATGTCAAACGCACAAATCATAATACGTAGAACTTTTTTCATGTAAAAGAACAAATGTCTTTTCTTTTGTCTTTCTGCATCCAGGTGATGCTACACAGCATAATTTTTCTTGTTTGAACCAATAACATAAAAATTTCATGATTTTAGTTTTCTTTACAATTAATAGTATTCTATTGTGAACATAGACTATATTTTCAATACCACTAGTCATTTAAGACCATGTAGGTTGATTCCAGTTCCTGGATATTGTGAATAAAGTAGTAAAGAACATGGATATACAAATATCTTTGTAGTAGGATATAAAGTTCCTTTGGTGTGCATACCAGGACATGCATGTAGAGGTTAGAAGACAAGCTTGGATGTTATTCCTCACCGTTTACTTTGTCTGAGAAATAGTATTTGTATGTATTACTGCCTGTGACAGGTTCACTGCCCTTGACCTTCTTGGAATTATCTCATCTCTGTTTTCCATCTCATCATAGTAGTGGTGTGACTAAAAACAAATGCTATTGCACATAGCTTTATGTGGGCTTTGGTTTATCTAAACACAGGTCCTCATGCTTGCATGGCAAGCACTTTACTTACTGAGTCATCTACATACACCATTTCATGTTGTCTTTGGAGTGAGTTTCATTTTCTTGTTGGATGACTTTTTATTTCAGTATGGAAATGTACTCTTAGTACACATTGCTGAGAAAGGCATGATGTAAAGAAAGTAAATTCCCAAAAAAGGAAGAGCTGTGGAATATCATCTTTTAAGCAAGGTGAGACCATAGGAATCATGAACACAAAACAACTGCAGTTACTGGCATTGGAAGTACACAAAACTGGCCAATCCACTATAGATAGGGAAAGAACCACAAAACTCTTACACATACTGCTAAACTATTGGCGACTAGCAGATTTTGGGGAAAGGAGAAGTGTATCTAATTGTGTACCCACCAGTCAACCTACCAGTGCATAGTTCCAAGACTATGGTCACTCATATGTCACAGGTTAAACTTAGTGGGCCACAACATAAAATGTCATGAATATAGGAAAGCCATTTGCAAAGAAGAAAGTGTGCTTTCAGAGGTAAAAAGTGATCAGAGAGTAGAAGGGAAAGTATTCAGAATGCACTATATTTCAAAGAATATTTATTGATAAAATTTATTTGTCTGCATATTAAGAAATAGAGCTTAATTTGCAGTTTTAATTAAAAGAAGAAAACGATCTTTTTTTCCAGAATCATCATTTAATAGTTTATAGGTTTATGTTTGATTTGTAAGTTTTAGGTTTTTTGGTAAGGTTTTCAACTTAGGTTTTCTCTGTAGAGATCTGCCTGTCCTAGAGATTATTAGAGATGACCTCAAACTGACAGAGATCTGCTTGCTTCTGCCTCCCAATTGTTGAAATTAAAAGCTCAATCTAGTATTATTTTTTAAGGTTAATCATACGGTATATGTATGTGTATGTGTAAATGTATGTATATGGCTCTCTTTCTCTCTCTGTAGTCCATGTATATGTGGACACCTGAAGAAGCTAGAAGAGGTCTTTGTAATACTTGGAACTAGAATTACAGTTTTGAACAGCCTGACCTGGATTCTGGGGATGGAACTTATTGTATGAAAGAGCAGTGCATGCTCTTAACAGCTGAGCCGCCTGTAATGAACATAGTAAAAAAAAAACTCTGCTTTTAGACATGTACAAACAGCTTAGTTAGGATCTCCATTACACCCAAGGCTTCATCAGATAACTAGGACTCAATGACATCACTTACTCAAGATACCTAGACAGTCCATGTGTCAGAAATCATCTATCCAAGCCTGGCAGGTGATTTTTCTTAGATCGCTCATTGTGACCTGGGATGAATGAGGTCTTGGAGGTAAGACATGAGGGATGACATCTCAGAATTGATTCTTGCTATTTATATGCCTTTCATGTCATTATTAAATTAATATAATTATCCCTGGGCCTACCCTTTGGGCAGATGTTCTGCATATCAACATCCAAAAGGCAACAAGTCTAACCCAGAATTGTTCTTGTCTAAAAGATCTGCAGAGAAAAAAATGGAGAAGAAACTGAAGGGAAGGAGGTCTAGTGACTGGCCCAACTTGAGATCAATCTGAAGAGGAGGCTACAAGGCATGACTCTACTAATGATGCTATGGTGTGCCTAAAGGCATAGCCTTGACTGACTGCTCTCCACGAAACCCAAAAAGCAGCTGACTGAAACAGATGCAGATATTCACATCCAACCAACAGACTGAAGTCGGGGATCCAAGTGGTTGAAATAGGGAAAGGCTAGGAGATGTGGTGGAGGGCATCCAATAGGAAGACCATCAGTCTCAAGTAACCTGAAGTTCCAAGAAGTGTGGCCATTGAACAACCAACCAGGCAGCATATACTAGCTAGTCTGAGCCCACAACACATATACAGCAGAGGACTGCCTGGTCTTGCTTCAGCAAAAGAAGAGGCACGTAATCCTAGAGACTGACTTGAAGCCGTAGGGAGTGGGGATGTCTGGTTGGGTGGGTTAGGGTGAAGTGGGGACATCCTAGTGGAGACAGGAGAATAGAATTGGATGAGGAACTGTTAGATGGCAAATGGGGAGGGGGATAATGACTGGATGGTAAAAAAATATTAAATATAATTAAAAAATAAAAGGAAAATAAGAAAGACTAGTATCTCTTTTCAAAGTGCCTGTTTCTTCCTGTAAGACTTTTTCTAAGTGAGAAGGAATTAAATGAACTCCCACCCGTAGGGCTCTGGGCCATGGAGTACTTATGGAGTAAAGACCACAGAGAATCTTTACTTAAACCCCTACTGTTTTACAATAAAGTGATAATTTGCCTGAAGCAAGTTTGTTCTTCTGGCATTAGAAGAACTTAAAGACAAGAAAGTTAAAATATAGAAACACCCTTTACTCTTGTAGAAACAAGTTATGACCCCTTCCCCCAAACCAGTGCTCTTCTCCTGTGGCTACTTTCCAGAGAGGACCCAATCTATGTTTAGGTCCCTGCATTCACATCTACTAGAGAGTCTATAAGCCACCATTAAGAGCAATGCTCTGCCCTGCACTTCCTGAGAGATGTCACCTTCATCTGTCCTTTGGCTGAAGAGTGTTTTTCAGGATCCTGGTCCTCAATTCAGAGACTTCTGTTAGAGACTGAACCTGAACTTCAGCAGATTCATTGCATAGGTGAGAGGCCTTGGGAGATAGGTTTAGCAGCTTAGTTAGCAATTTAGAGTGTGAAAATTACATGAAGATCCTCAGCACAATAAAAGAAAACTTCTGTTATACTAACTATGTGTACATACCTTGATGCTCGTGACAGTTGGCCTAGTTGGCAGGATATGCCAGACCTTTACAAAAGTTAAAACTAAAGTGGCTTCTTGCTATCCCAAGTGCATCCCCTGTCTCAGCCCAGAAAGTAGGGTGGATTCTTTCCTGCAGGACTTGCCTCCTTGAAGACACATGCTTCTGTCTTAAGACCGAGTAGTGGAGATATAGTCTCAGGAAGAAAGGCACCAGAATCCTAAGGAGGAACCTCTGTGACAGGGCTAACTCTCATAAAGCCATATGCTCTACCCTAAGACCAGATAGCAGGAGCAGGCCACTGAGAATTACATGAGGGACTGGATGAGAATAGCAAGAAAGAACATGTCTTAAATGCAAAAAGTTGGTAAATCAGGCCTACTCTAACTGAAACCTAAATTGGTAGTTCAGAAAAGTCTAATTCCTCTAATTTGTGGCAAACAAATTGATAAAATGCAGAAACCAATAATAAAAGAAGAATTAAGAAAATGAATGTACCCACAGGGACATGGGTTTGTTCTGAGATGCCCACTGACTCTAGGTTTCTTAATGTCCCATTCTTACATAATCACTGTGAAGAACTCAGTGTCTCTTGAGGAAAGCATGTGGTTCAGTGTCTATGAGTCACTCCATAGCTTGAGTGTTACTTGCTGAGTCATGAATTAGCACTAGTGGGTTTAAGTTGTTTTGCTGGCCCTTTTGAAAAATAACTACATAAGTACTTCTTGTGGCTGTGTGAGAAATACTACTTTGTATAGTTTTGTTTATCTATCTGCAGATATGATTGATATATTATACCAAAAGTAATTTTTATGTTTATACAGTATAATTTTCAGCTCACTTGGATTATTTTTTAATTTAAAATTCTCTTGGCACACTATTAAATACATAAACTCCTTTCCAAAATGAAAAGTACTACCTTATATTTGACATTTATTATCCATGGTCTCTGTTTTTATGTCTGTCATATACTGAGCATAGTTTCATATTCATGAGTACACCATAGTATGGGTATTAACTACAGACATCTATTACTACTAAGGGTTCTAGGTTCGAAGTCATATTGCATGTATGAAAACTGAAATACTATCAAAATATTATTTTTGTAGCATTTTGAAGTTTATACTCAGAAGTGATGAATTCCCTGCCACGTGGAGTGCTCCACAGTGTGTAAATCTATCTTTACCTTGGATGGATGGGTACAGTATTTTTGGATCTGTGGGACCTACTCCTTTGTTCAGCAGTTTGAACTGTACACTTGGTAAAGTTTTTAGAATAAATATTCAGTTGTGAAAACTGGTTAAATAAAACTAATATTTCTTACACACACACACACACACACACACACACACACACACACACACACACACACACACAAACACACACTGAATGTAAAGGACAAAAATCTTCTTGAAGGGTAGACGGGATAGAACATGTTGCATACTACAACAAAAACTGCCTATTCTCAAGAAAGAACCTAAGGTTCTTTTGCCTACCCCAGTGGTTGTTGAGCCCTTACTGGAGAGGGCAAACACCTCAAAGACCTCTGGGTTCTTATGCAGAATGATTGAAGGCATTGTCTCCAATAGAATGAAAGGCAAGCGTCTAACAAGCAACTTGGCAGAAAGATGGAGAAACTACCCGTTCAGAGAGAACTGGAGGCAGCTGTTAAGGGTCCAGTCAGATTCTTCGATGATACCAAGAACTCTCTACCAGTAACTGCACAATATGGTTAAGTCTTCTCTGAGCTGTTTAACCAAGCATACTCATGTGACCACTGAAGTAGAATCTAGGTCATTTACAAGGACAGGGCTGCTGCAAATAAGACAAGATTTTACAGAAAAAGGAGATAAGGATGCATCCTATATAGCCTGCTTGTGGGAAAAGGGAACTAATGTTAGACTCATGTTAGAAGGTATCAAAGGGCTCCTAGAAAATTGCAACATACTAAAGGCCTGGAACAAATTTTATATATAACCTGAGGGAAACTCACACTTTACTCGATTGTGTAACAGTTGTGTGGAAGCAGGATTTTCCTACACTTGACCTAAATCAATATGAGGCAGAGGCACAATGGAAAAATAATAAAGAAGCAATTGAATTTGCTAGGAAGTTGAGCACACTTAACTTACCTAACACTCCAACACCACATGTGAAATTGCAGCTCCCAAGCATGAGAAAAATTCCAATTAAGAGCACCCTTCACATTTGAGATTGGCATTGACATGGACTTTGACCAATGCCAAACTATTGGACAAGCTATTAATTTCCACAATCAGACTAAAGAACCAGAGATAGATAACATAGCATCCCTCCAGTCTAATGTACACAACTAAAGCAAAGTAGCACCATTGAAAAACTCACCTAAAATGTGAACTTTTTAGGCAAAGGTTAGACAAGACTTTCTTATCCCAGACCCAACCCTCCATTCTTTCAGAAAATTAAGAATATAAGATCATTTGGAAGATTAGGTCAGATGCCAATAAGACAGTCCCAGGGGGAGGATTCCAGAAAAGATTCCTAGGCAGACCAAAGAATGCATTGTATTGACAACTCCAAAATGAAAAAAAGAACCCTAGATGCTTCATACGGATCCCAGCAAAAATCACGGAAATGCTCCAAATCAGGGAAATGGTTAAACAGATAAAGTAGATGATAAATACAGGAAGTCAGGTCACAATTTGCAACCTCTACTCACCCTGACCAAGCTCCCAAATTATATAAACATTGAAGGAGTCGAGAAAAATCATTTAAAGCAGGAATGGTAAGTATATAAATCTTATTCTACAATTGATCTCTAAATATCCCCCACAATATTTACACTATCACCTAATTGTGTGCTTCAGAATATCATACACAAATTATTTTTTGAATGGCCTTACATTAAAAACCTTAAACCCTTGGAATGTAATATCACTCAAGTACAATTTCTTTTTATAGAAGCAAGCAATACCTATCAAGGGAAGTGATGAAACTGTCACTAACATGGTAAGTAAATTATTGAAGGAAAATGTTATAAAACCCTCACAATCGTTTTACTTCAATAGTCCTCTTTGGCTATTAAGAAGGAACTTAGTCAATAGAGGTGAACAGTAGACTCTTAGGAACATTGATCATTTTTCACACAATTGCCGGGAAATTTACCTGATGCAGAAGATACATTCATAAAATTTGGGATTTACAACCAAAATTTTGTTTGCACCATAGACTTATCAGACATTTTATTTAGCATTCCAATCCATGTTTGTTCCTGAGACCTTACTAATTTAACCTGGAACAATAAACAGTGCTGATTCAAAGGAGTGCCTCAAGGTTATAAGAATAGCCCCAATTATTGTTCACGTGACACTAAGATGATCACTGGAAAAGCTACCTAAATCAGATTGCATACTTTTAAGCTATGTACATGATATTTTGATTGTAGTATACAATTAAGGACACTGTTCATAATTATATGGAGACAGTAACTGATACTCTGGTACATGATGCCTGAACCAGGTGAAGGCAAGGTGAAAAGGCCAGACACCTCAACAAAGTTTTTAGGTGTTTTGTGGACTTGCATGAGATTTTAAATAATTTAAATATCCCCTAGTCCCAGGGAAAAGTTCAGTTGCACACCTAATTGTTATGTTTGCATGCTGGAGGAATCAAATACCATATTTACAGATTATTATCAAACCCATCAATAATGTTACTAGATAGGCATTTAATTTACTATGGGGTCAAGAAAAGAGAGAAGCTTTTAAGACAGTTAGTAAGCTCCTATCTGAACATGCAATCCTGACAGATATTGAACCAGAATGATACCTAAACTGTGGATACCATATTTATTGGTGAGTATGGCAATTGGGGATTCTTCATAAAACAAAAGATAGTCCACCAACATTTGCCCATTTGGTTTTATAGCAAACACTTCCCTTATTCAGAGAATAAGTACTCTCTCTTGAGAATCTAATCTGATCATTTTTGAGGTATTCTGGGCACTACACTCAGCCATTGTCAACCACTCTATGGTCATAAGGGCATCCATTCCAGTGATGGATTGGATCTTCTGGAAGGCAGAGTGCTTTGCAGGATTAGGTCTGTAAGGAAAAGTCTTACATTGGAAATGGTACTGATATGAAATCCTTTGTGACCTTTAGTGCTTCCTTACATTGAGGTAATTGTTCAGTTGCCTGTAATCTCCATCTGTAAACCACTCACCCCTCCTTTAACAGAGACACCTATTGGATTATTGGGAACAATGGAATGGTCTCAGCATTTGGCTAATTCATGGTTTAATTATGGCTCATCAACCACTTATGTAACCAAAACTAAATGGAAAGCTTTATCCTATAATCTAGGGGATGGAATGGTCATTACTGACTAAGGAACCACCAAATCAGCATGAACGCTGAATTAACATCAGCACTCTTGGTGATAAGATGAACAGCTAAGGAAGGCAAAAGGAAAAATCTATATCTTCTCTGGTTCATGGTACCTGTGCAATGGTATATAATTCCACCAAAATGAAAAACCACCAACTAAATCTAAGATATTTGGTAAAGGAAGGCAGAGATGGAAATCTTAAAACTTAGCAAATTCTTTAAAACTTATGTAGCCCAGGAAGACACCCACACAAATGATACAGAAAAAAAACATATAAAAAATAGTGAAATAGTGAACAAATTAACATAATGTTTAGTTAAGATTAGAATATTAAAACTTGTAATGGAACAAATTCAGAATGAATCAGTAAAGATGATAGATCACACACTTGGTAAACTTTAAAGTTCCCACTTACCACTAAAAAATGAGGGCAAAGGGAGAGCCTAGTTAAATTAGGGCAACTGTATGAAAATAAATATTAAAAGGAACCCAGACTGGAAAATTAAGAAAGCAGAGAATGTTAGCATAATTAGTAAGGAAGAAGTCCTAAGGTCACATCAAATATTGGAAAATATAAACCATATGCTTTTTTTCTAGTTGTTTGATAACAGGAACCTGAAGGTATCTTGGCAGATTTGTAAACAGCCATTAGAGACTGCCTCATTTGTCCAGCACTTAAAACTAGATAAGACATTGAGACATTGAGACTTAAAGTTTTCCTCATCGGACCTGAGGACAAAGCTGGACCTTTCTTTAGGCAAAGCCGAACTGTAGGTAATGAGGCTTTGTATCCCTCTCTCTGTCCACTTCTAGCAACTACACCAGCTATAGCAGACCACGTCAGTGTGCATATCTTATTCTCTCTTTTTTCTTTATTAACTTGACTATGTCTTATTTACATTTCGATTGCTATTCCCTTTCCAGTTTTTTGGGCCAACATCCCCCAACCCCTCCCCTCCCACTCTATATGGGTGTTCCCCTCCCCATCCTTCCCCCATTACCGCCCTCCCCCCAACAATGACATTCACTGGGGGTTCAGTCTTAGCAGGACCAAGGGCTTTCCCTTCCATTGGTGATCTTACTAGGCTATTCATTGCTACCTATGAGGTAGGAGCCCAGGGTGAGTCTGTGTATAGTCTTTGGGTAGTGGCTTAGTCCCTAGAAGCTCTGGTTGCTTGGCATTGTTGTTCATATGGGGTCTCGAGCCCCTTCAAGCTCTTCCAGTCCTTTCTCTGATTCCTTCAACGGGGATCCCTTTCTCAGTTCAGTGTTTTGCTGCTGGCATTCGCCTATGTATTTGCTGTATTCTGGGTGTGTCTCTCAGGAGAGATCTACATCCGGTTCTTGTTGGCATGCACTTCTTTGCTTCATCCATCTTGTCTAATTGGGTGGCTATATATGTATGGGGCACATGTGGGGCAGGCTCTGAATCAGTGTTCCTTCTGCCTCTGTTTTAAACTTTGCCTTCCTATTCCCTGCCAAGGGTATTCTTGTTCCCCTTTTAAAGAAGGAGTGAAGCATTTGCAATTTGATTATCTGTCTTGAGTTTCATCTGTTCTGTTCATTCAAGCATTTGGGCTAATAGCCACTTACCAATGACTGTATACCATGTGTGTTTTTCTGTGATTGGGTTACCTCACTCAGGATGATATTTTCCAGTTCCATCCATTTGCCTATGAATTTCATAAAGTCATTGTTTTTGACAGCTGAGTAATATTCCATTGTGTAGATGTACCATATTTTCTGTATCCATTCCTCTGTTTAAGGGCATCGTTCTTTCCAGCTTCTATCTATTATAAATAAGACTGCTATGAACATAGTGGAGCATGAGTCTTAGTTATATGTTGGGGCATCTTTTGGCTATATGCCCAAGAGAGGTATAGCTGGGTACTCAGGTAGTTCAATGTCCAATTTTCTGAGGAACCTCCAGACTGATTTCCAGAATGGTTGTACCAGTCTGCAGTCCCTGGATGAGTCCCTAGACACATGTAACCTCTGAAAATTAATTGATGAATGGCTCAAACAATTCCATTATAGCAAAAACTACAGCAACAAAAAGGATCAAATGTGTAATAAAATCATCCCATCAAAGAAGACTTCCAAGGATTAGATACAGTTACTGGTGAATTTATCAAATCCAAAGGATAGCTAACATGAACACTCTTTAATTTCTTCCACAAATAAGAAAGGGAAACAATATTACCAAAGTCAATTTAAAAAGCTATTGTTTTCCTTTAAAGCCCCAAATATAAAAAGGAAAAAACAAAATAATTTGATTCATTAACCTATAGGCAAAAATTCTCAACCGATTCTTTGCACATTATATTCAAGAATCAATGTGATTATATTTTAGTTAAAATGTGCTTAAAAATTTTGAGGAAGACATACTATCAAAATACAAGTTGATTTTATCCAAAAGATACAAGTTTAACTCAGTAGATGCAAACCAATCAATATATACAAAATGAAAATATCTTGAGGTAAATCTAACCAAGCAAATCAAATTCTTTTATGATATTAAGACATTGAAGAAATTTTAAAACTTTGAAGAAATAAGTTGAAGAAGTTATCAGGAGATAGACTGATCTCTCATGCTCATGGATTGGAATAATTAATGTAGCAAAAGAGGTCATTCTATCAAAAGCAATCTTCAGATTTATTAATAACACAGTTCTTCACAGAAATTCAAAGGATAATTTTTAGCTTCATGTGGAAACAAAAAACACACTGACCAATCGGATATCTCTTGGAGTTATCACCATCACTGATTTCAAGCTGTACTACAGAGATATAGTAATGAAAACAGGATGCTATTGGCAGAAAACACACACACACTGATCAATTGTCTGGACTGGAAGAACCCCACACAAGTCCATACACCTACTGAGAGTTTTTTTAAAAAGAAGCCAGAAATAGACACTGGATAAAATGCAGCACTTTCAAAAAATAGTGTTGTTCAGATTACATGGCTGCATGCAGAAGGATAGAATTAAATCCATATGTATCCTCCACAAAATGTAGTCAAAGTAGGCTGAAAACATCAACGTGAAAGCATATACACAGAAGAAAAAGTAGAGAATAGTCAGGGACTCGTAATACGAGAAAAATGTTTTTTTTTTGACCAGAACACAGATTACACAGGCACTAAAGATTAACAATTAATAAATGAGACCTCACTAACCTGAGAAGCATCTGCATATCTGTGGACAATATAATTCGACGAATTGGCAGCCTACAGAATCCTACAGAATGGGAAAAGTTTTTTTTTTTTTTACCAAGCACATCCTGATGGGGTACTATCCAAAATATATTAAGGACTAAAATTAAACAAAAGAAAAACATAACAACAAGAAGCTGGGCTTCAAGAAACAAATAACCCAATTAAGTAACGAAATACAAACGTAACAAAAGATTATGAAGAAAAGGAAACTCAAATGGAAGAGAAACAAATAAATGTTCAGCATCCTTAGTCATTAGGGAAATGTAAATCAAAACTACTTTGAGATTTCATCTTATATCATTCAGAATAACCTATATCAACAAAACCATGACAATACATGCTGACAAAAATGTGGAATAAGGAGAAAGCTGATTCATTGCTGTTCTTCAGTGTGGCAAGACCCTCAGCAAGCTGGACTTGTACTTCAAGATCTAGCAATACCACCTTTTGACATATACTCAAAATGAGCTTCATGCTACAACAAAGACAGTTGCTAAAAGACATTCATTCCTGCTCTAATCACAATAGACAGAACTTGGAAAAACCTAGCATATAGAGATGGCTAAAAAAATATCAGGTACATTTATAAAATAAAATATTCCTTATCCACTAAAAATGAAATTATGAAGTTTTCATGTAAATGGATTGAACTAGAAAAACATCATCCCAGGTGAGGTAACTCACTCCCAGAAAATCAAATTTGGTATGTGTATTCTTACAAGTGGATATTGTCTCTTAACTCATCCATCAGCAAGCTACAATCAAGGTCATCATAGGATTTAAGATTGACTTGAAGGAGAGATGGATCTCCTTAGGAAGAGGACATAGAATAGATTGTTATCGAAGGATGAAGGGAGACTAGAATGGGAGGATCAAAGAGTGACAGGAAAGGAATGAGGGGATGAAGAAAGAAATATAAGGAGGAACGACTAGGCTTAAGGAACATTTGAAAGGTCATAAGGCAATCTAATACAGTAGAAGCTCCCTATAACATATACTTATATAAAGGTGTTCCAAATGAAATTCCTCAATAACATGATATAGAAAAGGCACCAAAAGCAACTTTCAGTATGGAGATGGGTTGTATCTAATTGAATTATTGGCCAAAGGGTTCCCATCACAAACCCTAAATTATCTAAGCTATTGCCAAGGCTATTGTTTTTTTCCCACAAACTGACAGTAAGGCTTTATTGATAAAGACCACACCTACAGAACTCACTGAATATGTAGAAGTCAATCTAGTGACTACCTACAGCTTTCACCTCTACGGACAATTACTAATGGGACTAGAAGGTATTCTGCTTGTTATTAGAAAAGAAACTAAATATCAATCCAGCGACAAACTTTTCATATACAATTATGATCTACTTCCAAGATATGCTGCTACAAGAATGTTACAAAACTTGTGGGACTAACCAAGTAATATCTGATTTGAATGAAGACCCACACTATGTGATGGCATGAAACACTGCTTGGGCATCTAAGAACCTGAGGTCAGATAGTCCAGGAATCTTGAAAAAAAACCCAAATACTAGTAGAATATAGCAACGAAATAACTCCTAACATTTATTTTAGGAACATTTATTCCTTACTCAGCCTTAAAGAAAGAAGCTTCCTCCTGCAGCAAATGGGAACAGATACAGAGACCCATGGGCAGAGTGTATGTATAGACTTAGAAACCTTCGAATGTTAGTCCTTAAAGGGTTATTTCCATAAAACCCCTCCCTTCAGCACATAGAAATTTGTGAACGAGGACACAGAAAGAGTGTAAGAGCCAGAATTTATAGAGCACACTAAGTGTTCAAGACCCTCTAGACAGGACCAGGGTTGTACACAAATGAATATATAGAAACATGAAGCCAGCACGCACAGGTCCTACACCTGATGGGGTTTTAGAGCACAGTGAAGCAGTAGACACATGTTACCATCTCTAACCCAGAGCCTGTCTCCTATTGACAGATATGTGAAAATGTAAAGTGTTTTTTTCTCTAAGGGAGTCTCATGGGAGGAATAAACTACTCCATGTTTATACTCCATGTCCCACCCTCGTTGGCTAACAGAAAAGAAACTCAACAGAATCTTTGGGGTCTTGGTCTCATAATGAGATTTTTGGAACATGAATAGGGCATTCACATGTCTAAGTCTGTTGAGGGCCCGGCTCTGAAAGGAGAATTAGACATAAAACCTACTCTTTAATCCAGAAGCATTCTCTAGTTGATAACCAATTTCAAAAAAATCAGTTTTTTTCTAATGGAGTACCATTGGGTATACAAAACACACAGTCTCATGCTCAGCAATAGATGGCCAACAAAGTTTATCCAAAGATATTTTGAAAATATGATTTGTCATGTTTATTTTGCAATGCTTTTTCTGGACATTTCATATATATATATTCCCAATTTCATTTTTATGGGTTTTCCTTATGGGTGAATGTGTGCAGCACATTCACAAAATTTAAGCCAAGAACTTAACAATCTAAACAGAACCATAAGCAATGAGAAGATTAAATAGTAATCAAAAGTTTTCCATTAAAAATGTCCAGGGCCAGAAGTATCACACCGTAATTCTCCTGGATTTTTAATTCTTCATATTCTTCTTAAAACATTCCTTCTTAAACCATTAAAAAAGAGAAAAGAAACAGAATGAGCACTTAACAAATTTCTACAAAGCCAGTGTCACTCTAATACTAAAACCAGGTAGAGATACTGTAGGCCAAAATTCCTGATGAACATAGACTAAAAAATATTTAAGAAAACAACAGTAAATATAATGTAGAAACACAGAAAGAAGACCATCAACTGTTTTATCGTTCAAATGTATAGATGGTTCAGCATATTTCTCAAGGCAGTAAATTAAATAAACAACATAAATGGGCTTTAGACAAAAGTCACCTGATTATTTCAATTGATGCAGAAAAGGTTTTGACAAAATCCATCATACTTTCATAGTAAAAGTTTTAAAGAATGTAGAGCTAAAGGCAATATACTAGAACACAACAATACAGACACACGCATACACTCACATATAGGCGAAATCAACCTAAATGGAGATGTAAATTATTCAGGGATATCCAACACTCCCATTTCTTCTTAATATTGTGTTTGAAGTACTACCTAGAGCAATGAGGCAATACAAGGAAATTAACAGGACACAATTAAGCAAAAAAAATCAAACTATCATTATTTGTAGGTGACATAATGCTATATATTGGAAATTAAGAAATTCTACCAGAATAGAAATGATCACCATATTCAGCAATGTGACAGCATTCAAAATCATCTTGTACAATCAATAGCTTTTTTGATACACCTAAAGAAAAATACAGAACAGGAGAACATGGACACAAACACATTCACAATATCCTAAGGGAAAATATATGAGAATAAATATAACTGAGGAAATGAATAATTTATTCAATGAAATCTTTGAGCTTCTGAAGAAAGAGGGAGAGCTAGGCATTAGGAAATAAAATGATATTCTATGTTCATAGACTGGTAGAAGTAGCATGGTGCAAATGAGTATCCTACCAAAAGCTATTTATAGTCTCAATACAATTCCAGTGAAAATGACATCTACTTTTTCACA
The DNA here is from genome assembly GCF_021556685.1 of Rattus norvegicus. Classification (NCBI taxonomy): domain Eukaryota; kingdom Metazoa; phylum Chordata; class Mammalia; order Rodentia; family Muridae; genus Rattus; species Rattus norvegicus. The sequence continues at coordinate 9,611,161 of NC_141545.1, forward strand.
TGAAATAACATGTGCAATTTCAAGTGAAACCACAATGGATCCTGAAGTGACGAAATGATACTTGACGGATTACATTTCCATATGTTAAGATATATTAGAGAGCTGTAATAACAAAATAACATTAATATTGTCACAAAACAGACATGTAGACCAATGGAACAAAAGTCATATCCCAAACATTAATACATGTAACTTCAACAACTTAACATTTGACTGAGAAGCCAAAAAAAGAAAAAAAAAAAGAGAAAGAAATCCACATGCTGAAGAAAAGAAACATCTTCAAGAAATGCATACAGAACATTGAAATTAACCTTGTATATTTCAATTTGCACAAAATCTAATTCCAAATGGAACAAAAGCATAAGTGTGAAGCCTGAAACTCTGAGACTATTACAAAAAACAGACAGTTCCCTCCATGAAACAACTGTAGGAAAATATTCCTTTTGCCCAAGAATTAAAGCTAACAATTGAGTATTAGGACTTCATAAAAGCAAACATCTGCATAGCAGTCAACAAGGTGTACAAACAGCCCAGAGAGCTACAAGAACTTTGCCAACACGTTCTGAGGTTTAATACCTATAACATAAAAAAATGACAATTCTTTAATATCCTGGAGGAGAATTTTCCATATGCTCACTGTACAGAATGCATGCTACTGGCTTGCTTTGTGACATTAGGTTATATTTTTGGACATAATTCCTGACAACACTAATTCCTGACAACAGGCTAGAAGAGGGCAGGAATAGAGGAGTAATAAGGGGAGAATCGAGTCTCAGAACAGAAAGAAACTAGAATACTTTTGTTCTTTTTAGGGGAAAAACTACTAAACCGAATATTAAAAATAAATTAGAGACAGGTCTTGGGATATAACAGCAGTACGTTGGATGTAGATAGAAGTTTTGAATGCACACATATTATTTCTAGGCATTGTACATCTTTAAGATTTGAGAGAATATTAACAGAAAATTATTAACTTACTGAATATGGAAATTATTATTGCTTTGATTATCAGATGCAGAATCCACAGTAATAGTAAAAAGAGGTAAAAATGCAGCAACTACCATGTCCCCATCCTTGTATACACTAGTTTTGGTCCTTGAAGCACAGTAAGAGCGGTCAAAGGAGTAGACATCATTGGAATATTGCAGAAGCAGGAACATAAAAATCAGAAGAAGCATCATAGGAGTAACTGCAAAGTTTAAGTCTGTGTAGAGTTTGAATTTGCAAAGAGAGGAGGTATATACATATCCAATAAATTTGTATTAATTCGTGTAAATTCCAATTTTGTTGTTGACTATGATGGGTACTCTTATTCCCATGGCTTCTTCAACTCAATTTCTGAATATCCTCTGGAGAGTCTGAAAATCTTTCTTTCTCGGAACTCCAAATTTGAGGTCGCACTTGCCATAAAAAACCATTATGGAAAATATGTTTGTGGCTCATCATCTTCAATCCCAGGTGCTATGATTTCATCCAGTTTCATTGATAACAGGGCTCCTGAGCTGAAATCCTCTTGGGAAGCCTTGACCAAGCTGATGTCAAAAAACTTACCTTCTGCTGTGGATGAAATTATTTTCCTAAGGGATGGAGATGTATCTCAATTGATAGTATACTTTTCGATCATGCAGAAAGTCCTGCGTGTAATCACCAGAGACTCATAAACTGGGCATTGTTTTAAACATCTGTAATCCCAGCACTGTGGATCAAGATACAGAAGAATCAAGAGGTCATGGTAATCTTTGAAGACACAAAATGCTTGAGGTCAACCTGTACTAAAGACTGTCTCAAAAATGTTGTCAAAATCCATTTGTATATTCTCAGAATTAATTTTTCCTCACTTAACGTGATTTTCTTAGAGTATGTGAGGTATCTGTCCCCATTCCTACTTAAACAGATACAGATGAACTTCAAGTTTTATATATATCGTGATGTGTATATGCATTAGTGAAACATTTACTAAATAATTACACATTGAATTTAGTTTATCAGGTTTGCCACATTCTACTTCATATAAGACATTAATAATTTGGAAAATCATATGGCTAGGATAAAGAATACAGTAAGAAATGTGACTTATCTATCTTTGCTTTTAACTTTTTCCAATTCTAATAATGCTTTGAAATGGAGACTACTAGTTTTTGTTTCTATACAGGTATCTGTGTTTGGATGTGCACATCATGTGGAGGCCACAGGTCGAAATCAAATGTCTTCCTTTACTATTCAGTGTCTTACGTTTTAGAAACAAGTTTTTAAGTAAAACCAGAACTTTTTGATTTACCTAAAGTAAATGAGCAACCAGTTTCTGCCTCTCCAAGGAAGTATTAGGACTATAGATGTATGTGATATGCCCATATATTTTATGGGAACTGGGGATCTGAACACAGGTTGTCATTATTTTATGGTCAACAAAAGCAATACCCTAGCGCCTAAAGTCTACAACTTTTAAGATAAAAACAACTTTTAATCAGCTCTCAAGTGGAGACATATCATTATTTTTTAAATGTACCTAGCATACATACAGAAGAATTTTAAGTACAGAATAATGAATTTCAAAGAGGTTTGTGCAAATGTATATTTTAATACTTTTGCAGCACTGGGTATTGAACACAGTGCCTCCTACATGCTAAGCTGAAGATGTAAAACACATCTAAACTGGGATTTTTTCATCTTAAAGGTTAAAATCATAAGATTAACAAGACAATTATGGTATGATTATGTTTAGCAAGTTAAGTCAGACTCAGAAATACAAATACCAAAAGTTCTTTCTGTTATCTTCTGTTTGTGTGCTTGACCTGAAACCAGAAAAAAAAAGATAGAAGAGAGAACACGAGGAGGCAATAGAGAGTAATTGGAATGTTACATAAAAGAAAAATTGGGGAATGTTGGAGGAGACAAAAGAGACCACATACAAGTGAAGAGGAAAGGTTTCTTCTCACAGGAGTTGTTACTGCTAATAGAACTTTCAGAATCATTCTTTTCAATAATTTTATCTTCAGAAGTTTCCTTGGATTTGTGAGTTTCATGTTTTAGATAATGTCTTTGATCTAATTGGAGTTTAGATTTTTGCAAGTTGGGTGATAAGAATACAGTTTATTTTGTTGTATTCCATTTTTAAATTTATTATAGTTATTTTAATAACTATATCTCATTCATCATAAGCATCATAAGTGAAAGAACTGAAGAGAATAAACATGAAGACATTGTTGTAAGCACAAACCTTGCATTTCATACTCTTTATGCAGCATCATTTAAGATTGTTTTGTTTATCGTATCACGTCTGCTGTATCTTTACCAAGAACTAAGTTTTGTTTGAAAACCCTGAACAGCCACAACTCTGTATGTGGTATTTTTTCTATAAGGATTTTTAAAATTAATGTTTTACATTATTAAGAACAATATTCTTTTTTTTTTCCGGGGCTGGGGACCGAACCCAGGACCTTGCGCTTCCTAGTCAAGCGCTCTACCACTGAGCCAAATCCCCAACCCCAACAATATTCTTTTTTATTAAACAGTTTTCATCATTTCAGAATTTTATAAATGTGTATAATGTGTTTTGTTCAAATTCATTCCCATTATCTACCATCCAATTTTGTACCCTATTCTACATCCACTATTCTCTTTCCAAATCCATGTGCTCATTTTTGAAAAAAAAGCAAAGCAAAGCAAAGCAAAACCCAACCAAACAAAACAACAATAAAGCATCTACAGCTAGGAGCCATGTAGGGAAAGCTAAAACAAGCAGGTAATTTTACTGTGATGGTTTCTGTTATGCATGGATTGTAATTCTATGATGGAAAAGTCCTTCTAGGGAAGGCTGAAGGGATTATATTTTAGGAAAGATTTCCACTACCAACTAACATGGTTTTCCTGTTACCATTATATATTTTGTACAGGCCTGGTTTTAATTAATTTATCCCTTGTTCTTGGTCTTTTGCTCCTTATTCATATGTAAATATAGACGTGTGTGTGTGTGTGTGTGTTTGTGTGTGTGTGTGTTTGTGTGTGTAAATATATAATTATGGGATAAGTTAGTAGCTGATACCAACCAGAATGCATGAAGATATATGATTATATATGCATGAATTTGTATAGTAATTTATGTGGATTTATGTGTATTAACTAGTGTAAAAGTTTTTCTTTCTGCTAGTGCCTCTCTTCTGGTTCAATAAAAGTTTATTGTTCCAACCATCCCTCACACCTGATAATCCAGAAGTGTGATAAGCCAAGAGAGAAAAAAACAGAAAACTGGCATTCATTCTCATTCTCATTCTCTCTCTCTCTCTCTCTCTCTCTCTCTCTCTCTCTCTCTCTCTCTCTCTCTCTCCAGTAACATGAAAGTAGAAAGTAACTGAGAGAGGGAAGAAAGTCTGGGAGCTGGGAAAGAAGGGGGCAATGAAATATATATGAATATGGCAATTTAGATTGTTTTAAGATAAGGAAGAAGAGGAGACGGAGGGACAGGGGTATCATTTTGTGAGGGGAATGAGTAGGAACAAAATGTATGTATGGAAATATAATGTACTGACTTGAAAAATAAATAAAAATTTATGAAGTCTTATAATTATAATGTATTTTTTCCCATTATCCTGAATAGAGTTCCTCTGTGGTCTTAACAGAATAATGTAGCACTTCGGGACAAAGATACAGCCTAGAAGTCCTGCACTGGAGACCAAGATGGAGAAGACTTCCACAACTACCATGTGCTTCCCCTTAGTACTGTGATAGACAGGGAGGAAGGTGACCCAGACACTGCAGAACATCAGCATGCTGAATGTCAGGAACTTGGCTTCATTGAAGGTGTCAGGTAGGTTCCTGGCCAAGAAAGCCAAGGTGAAGCTTCCCAGGGCTAGAGCCCCCAGGTAACCCAGCACACAGTAGAAGGCAGTGACTGAGCCCTTGTTGCACATGATGATAATATGTTCATGTTCAGAGCGTGTATCTGTGTCAATGAACGGAGGGGTGTTTCCCAGCCAGACTCCACACAAGATAAATTGGATCAAGGTGTAGATGGGAACTATGAATTTACGTGCCCGTGTTACCAACAACCACCTGATTCTTCTTCCTGGAGCGGTGACCTTGAAGGCCAGAACCACGGTAATCGTTTTGGCCAAGACAGTGGAAACAGCCACAGTGAACACCAGTGCAAATGTGGTCTGTTGCAGGATGCAAGTGGCTGTGTTGGGATGGCCAATGAAGAGAAAACAGAAGTTAAGGGCAATAAGCAGGACATAGGAAAGAGTGCGGTTATTTGCCTTCACAATGGGAGTGTTCTTCTGCTTCAGAAAGATGCCAAGAACTAGAGATGATAGTGCAAAGAAGCACAAGGCTATGCAGGACAGGCTTATCCCCATGGGGTCTTCATAATCCAGGAAGGTCATAGACTTTTGGAGGCAGTGGTTTTGTGCTGTGTTGGCATATTGATGGTCTAGACACTGCATACACTGATCCACATCTGGTGAAAATGTATATTTTTGTTATTTCATGATCATTATTCTTTTGCTCATAGCTCCTCTTATTTGAGTAGGTTAACCTGATAGCCTTCCTCTATTACTTCAAATATCAGATGAACATTGTGCAGGGACTAATGTGACTGAAGCATTGTGACATAGACAAAGTTACGATTTCTCCTCCTAAATCAAGTATACATTGGTCTGAGGATTCTGACACCATGAGAAACTTAGGAATGTACACCACACAGCCTCAGTTTGATTACAATATTGCCTCCATAGGAAGCACTTCCTGGGCTGGGGACCTATGGCTCACCAGGTAAATGAACTTGCTGCGCAAGCCTGATGATATGAATTTGAATGCCCAGGATCCAGGTAAAGGCTGGATATAGAAGCACAAATGTCTGTAATCCCAGGGGCCCCCTACAGTGAGATGAGACGCAGAAATAGAATTAGTCTTGGGAGCTCATGGGACATCTAACCTAGCTAATGCATCTGGGGAGAGACATAGTATCAAACAAAAGAGACAGGTGATAACTGGCTCCCCATTTCCATATTTGCACCATGGTACATGCACTCCCACTCACATGGACTCTCTTTCTCTCAATTTAGAAAAGTAACAAATTTGGTGAATTTTGCCACATTTGAGCAGTGGGATTTTCAAACTTGGAGTCATTATATTGTGTGTAAATAAGTGAATATTTGTAGTTGTGTTGATGCATATGCATTCATGAATATGTATGGAACCTGTATTTGTACATGTGTTACCCAGAGATCAACTTAAGGTATATTCCTCATGAGCCATCTAATTTGCTTTATAGTATGTGGTCTCTCTGGGGATTGCTGATTAGTCTAGTTTGGATGGCCAGAGAGTGCCAGTAATTTGTATTTCTGCCTCTCCAATACTGGTGTTATAGGCACATTCCACCACCACATCTGGCTTTTTATGTGACTGTCTGTTGGCAAACCCTACTATTAAGGTTGCAGTCTATCATGTCTGGAAATGCTCTCCAATTAGACCTTACTGCCTGTAATTCCAGAAAACCTCTGAGGAAGGTCCATAGCCTATGGCCAGATTATAGTTTCAAATTCTTTCCTTACAAGAACCTGCCTAGAATCATTCCTACCCTAGCCATTAATATATGTATCTACCTTTGAATTCCTTACCCATTCTCTAATATCTATATAACCCCGTTCACCCCAAATAAAGTTGAGTGAAGTTGATTCCTGAAGTCAATCTGTCAATCTGTACTCACATCCTCTGGATCCTGCCCCTACCACCCCCACACCCTTTGTCCTTGATAGCCAATATCCAGCAGCCCTGGGTGAGAATCGAGGTTCACAATTGTTAGAAATTTACCAAAGTTACCAGGCTTACGAATAAGTACTTTATTTACTGAGTCATCTCTCCATTGCAATTCTCTCTTCTTTGGCCTATGGCTTGTTAAAAGACAGTTAATGTTAGATTTACAAAAGATTCAGCTGACCTCAACATAGACCATCAAACAAAATGTAGGGAAGTGGGAATGTCACTTCCCCACCACTCTAGAGTAAAAAGCCAAAGAGAAGGGGAAATTCTCCAGAAACAACCCCAGTAAACCAAACTTTTGGATGGGATATGTATATCTCATCCCTCCTCACAAAGCTTAGGGGACATCATTGAAGAGGAGGTAGAAGAAGTGTAAGAGCAAAACGGTGAGGAGGAATGCTGCAGGAAGGTTTCTGGCCGTGATGTTCCAACTGTACCCATTAACTCAGAGCAGATGTATTTGCCTGAACAAGACTTGTATAAAATCTAGACTGCTAACATTTTCATATGGATCAGGGAGGGGCTCATGAGCTTCCACTCCAGCTGATGCTATGAGAAGTTTATAGTTTTGGGGGAAGGAAAGTCAGTTACCTTCTGGAATGTTCCTGGTAAGTCCACCTTTTTCTAGTAGATGTGTGTTTTAGCAACACTGATTGGATTTAGTGGGTTATAAAATCAAAAGCAATCAAACAAACAGAATATTAAAGATGACATGAAATTGAGAGGGGAATAAGGGAAGATCCATGTATAAAACTACTAAAGATCACATTAAACATATTTTTGAATGGTAGGTCCTAGAATCAAACCATTGGAAGGGATTCTGATGTTCTGTATGAAATAGATTCTGAGAAGGGACAGGGTGCCAGCTGTGTCAATTAACTTATTAAAGTGGAACAAAAAGGGAGTGGATCATAGACAAAATCCACCAAGGGGACTGGAAAAATGTCTTAGTTGCATGTATGCACGCAAGTATGAGGGACTTGAGTTCAATTCCCAGCACTGATTTAAAAGTGCAAGTGCAACTCTAAGCACATATAATCTCAGAACTAGTTTGGCAATGACAGGAAGGTCTTTCTAGCTAGCTATTGTAGCCAGATTAACAGCCTGCAGCTTCAGTGAAAGATCTTGTCTCAAAAAAGAAGGTGGAGACTGATACACACTTGTATGTGTGCACATCCTACTCCTGACCCCACTCTACTACTACCATCAGCATCACCACTGTGTTTGAGAAAGTACAAAACTTGGTTTCCCCATCTGTAAAGTCTATCCCATATACTGAGAATGCAAGGACCCACAGAATACTTGTAAACTCTATCCCATACAATAAGAATGCAAGGACCCACAGAATACTCTGAACCTTCATAGAAGCTGCCCCGAAGTCTAATTCTGTGTACATAAACATACTCAGGTAGAAGCTGAAGGGTGACAATGGTGAGGGAATCATAGTTTTACCTAAATTTATCCACTTGGAGGCTCTGGCAAGATTGTTTAGTTGGGGAAAGCACTTGCTGTGTAGGCCTGACAACTTGAGTTTCATTCCTGAACTTGCAAAAAGGTGAAAGGAGGAACTGGTCTTCCACAGTTGCCTTCTCATTTCTGCATGTGTGCCATGTGTGTTGTGATTGTTTGAATAAGAAGAGTACCCTTGGCTCATACATTTGGATACTTAGTCATCAGTGAATGACAGACTTGAGAAGGATTACAAGGCATGGTCTTGTCAGAGGAAGTGTGTCATGGGGAGTTGGGGGTGAGGGGTATAGGCTTTGAGGCTTTCAAAAGCCAATGTCTGGCCCAATGGCTCTCTTCTTGTTGTCTGCAGATCCAGATGTAGAACTCCAGCTATTTCAACACCATGACTACCTGTGTCACCTGGCAGCCTACTGTGATGATAATGTACTAAATCTCTGAAGTTAAGCTCTAACAAGTGCTTTTGTTCATAGGAGTTGTCAAAGTCTGTGTGGATTGTCACAGCGGTAGATTGATGACCAAGCAGTTAATAACAGGACAGAGGTGTTGCTGTGACTGGCTGACCATGTTTGTTGTAGGAATGTGGAAGACTTTTGGATTTTTGACCAGAAAAGTGGTTGGATGATTTAAGTGGGGCTTAATGTGCTATCTTTGATAGAACATGGATGACACTGGTGCAGAGACAGTGTAGATTATAATGGCCTGGCCCAAGAGGCTTCACAGGAGAAGAATATTACTAACTGGCCTAGAGATTGTTCTCACGATATTTTGGAGAAGAACATTGCAGCTTTCTGGCTTTGTCCAAAAAAGAAAGAAAGAAAGAAAGAAAGAAAGAAAGAAAGAAAGAAAGAGAGGAAGGAAGGAAGGAAGGAAGGAAGGAAGAATAATCTGTCTAAGACTAAATTGAAGAAATTTAGATTAATAGCACTGGTAGAGGAGATTTCAAGACAGTTTAGTATTGAGTGCTGCATGGTTGTTAGTGTTCGTTCTTATGCAGATCTATAACGAAAAGGACCAATATGAGCAAACCAAAATGTATGGTTTGAGGAGATTATGAACACCTGAAAATGTAATGGAGAAAAGACCAGTGTTCCAGGAGATAATACATTTAAAGAAAAGTCAGATGCTAAATAAATAAAGGGAGCTATCACTCCATCAGTGAAAGATCTCACCCAACTATGTTTCCAAATTGTGGAAAGAAATTAAAGAAAAGATTAAAAAGTGAAAGAAACCGTTGACAACAGAAACCCAATAAAGATGTAGTTGTATGAGGAGGTCATGTTCCAGTCCCAGCAAATAGTGGAATGGTAACAGTTTCATCCACATGGTTCTTTATTTAGAGTGAAGAATCCATGAAAGGAGCTGTGGAGTCTTCCTCCATAGCTTAGTAAATTATCAGGATTGTTGTTTTAGGGGTATCCCTGAATTGAGACCCAAAGAGACCATTGAGTGAAGCTGTGAAGGTGAGGTTCAGATTATGTTGGAGATCCTAAGATATTGGAAATGCCACAGTTGTGGGATATCTTCTGACCACATGTGGGATGAGTTCAAGGGGGAGAAACTATTGCAGACATGTTGTGGTTTGCTCTGGAATTACCTGTATTTTGATGCTAATTCCACTGACCCAAGGACAGTTGCCTAGTCATGTACACAGGACACAGGTGACTTCACCATAACCTTCTCCCCATTTAATTTTTAAAATACAGGTGAGGGCTGGGGCAGGATAGAACGAGGCCTGTCATTGGATGAAAAGGAAGGATGGGCAGGTGAAAACTTTAAGGGAAGAGGAGGAGATAGGAGGAGAGGGCAGGGAAACTGGAGAGACAACATGGAAGCTGGTGTTAAGATTCCACGCTGCACCTTTACAGGTTGTAATAAATGTTCTTTTTTTTCTGATGCACTCAATTTTATTTTTTCACTATTTTTCCATCTTTATTAGATTGGCTATTTCTTATATACATTTCGATTGTTATTCCCTTTCTCGGTTTCCAGGCCAACATCCATTTAACGCCTCCTGCTCCCATTCTATATGGCTGTTCCCCTCCCAATCCTCCCCCATTATCACCCTCCCCCCAACAATAAACTTCACTGGGGGTCCAGCCTTGGCAGGAACAAGGGCTTCACCTTCCACTGGTGCTGTTACTAGGCTATTCATTGCTACCTATGAGGTTGGAACCCGGGTCAGTCTATGTATTGTCTTTGGGTGGTGGCTTAGTGCCTTGAAGCTCTGGTTGGAGGCATTGTTAATATGAGGTCTCAAGCCCCTTTAAGCTCTTTCAGTCCTTTTTAAGATTCTTTCAACAGGGGTCCCATTCTCAGTTCAGTGGTTTAATGCTGTCATTCACCTACGTATTTGCTGTATTCTGGTTGTGTCTCTCAGGAGACATCTACATCTGGTTACTGTTGGCCTGCACTTCTTTGCTTCATCCATCTTATCTACTTTGCTAACTGTATATGTATGGGCCACATGTGGGGCAGGCTCTGAATGGGTGTTCCTTCTGCCTCTCTTCTAAACTTTGGCACCCTATTCCCTCCAAAGGGTATTCTTGTTTCCCTTTTAAAGAAAGAATGAAGCATTCGTATTTTGGTCACCCTTCTTGAGTTTCATGTGTTCTGTGCATCTAGGGTAATTCGAGCATTTGGGCTAATAGCCACTTATCAATGAGTGCATACCATGTGTGTTTTTCTATGCTTGGGTTAACTCACTCAGGATGATATTTTCCAGTTCCCTCCATTTGCCTATGAATTTCATAAAGTCATTGTTTTTCATAGCTGAGTAATATTCCATTGTGTAGATGTACCACATTTTCTGTATCCATTTCTCTGTCGAAGGGCATCTGGGTTATTACCAGCTTTTGGCTATTATAAATAAGGCTGCTATGAATATAGTGGAGCATGAGTCTTTGTTACATGTTGGGGCATCTTTTGGGTATATGCCCAAGAGAGTTATAGTTGGGTCCTCAGGTAATTCAATGTCCAATTTTCTGAGGAACCTCCAGACTGATTTCCAGAATGGTTGTACCAGTCTGCAATCCCACCAACAATGGAGGAATGTTCCCCTTTCTCCACATCTTTGCCAGCATTTGATGTCACCTGAGTTTTTGATCTTAGCCATTCTCACTGGTGTGAGGTGAAATCTCAGGGTTGTTTTGATTTGCATTTCCCTTATGACTAAAGATGTTGAACATTTCTTTAGGTGTTTCTCAGCCATTCGGCATTCCTCAGCTGTGAATTCTTTGTTTAGCTCTGAACCTCATCTTTAGTAGGGTTATTTCTCTCCCTGTGGTCTAACTTCTTGAGTTCTTTGTATATTTTGGATATAAGCCCTCTATCAGTTGTAGGATGGGTAAAGATCTTTCCCCAATCTGTTGGTTGCTGTTTTGTCCTAACCATAGTGTCCTTTGCCTTACATAAGCTTTGCAGTTTTATGAGATCCCATTTGTCGATTCTTGATCTTAGAGCATAAGCCATTTGTGTTTTGTTCAGGAAATTTTTCCCAGTGCTCATGTGTTCGAGATGCTGCCCTAGTTTTTCTTCTATTAGTTTGAGTGTATCTGGTTTGATGTGGAGGTCCTTGATCCACTTCGACTTAAGCTTTGTACAGGGTGATAAGCATGGTTCAATTTGCATTCTTCTACATGTTGACCTCCAGTAGAACCAGCACCATTTGTTGAGAATGCTATCTTTTTTCCATTGGATGGTTTTGGCTCTTTGTCAAAAATCAAGTGACCATAGGTGTGTGGGTTCATTTCTGTGTCTTCAATTCTATACCATTGGTCTATCTGTCTGTCTCTGTACCAATACCATGCAGTTTTTGTCACTATTGCTCTGTAATCCTGCTTGAGTTCAGCGATAGTGATTCCCCCTGAAGTTCTTTCATTGTTGAGGATAGTTTTAGCTATCCTGGGTTTTTTGTTATTCCAGATGAATTTGTAAATTGTTCTGTCTAACTATTTGAAGAATTGGATTGGTATTTTGATGGGGATTGCATTGAATCTGTAGATCGCTTTTGGTAAAATGGCCATTTTTACTATATTAGTCCTGCCAATCCATGAGTATGGGAGAGCATTCCATCTTCTGAGGTCTTCTTCAATTTCTTTCTTCAGAGTCTTGAAGTTCTTATTGTACAGATCTTTTACTTGCTTGGTTAAAGTCACACTGAGGTACTTTATATTATTTGGGTCTATTATGAAGGGTGTCATTTCCCTAATTTCTTTCTCGGCTTGTTTCTCTTTTGTGTAGAGGAAGGCTATTGATTTATTTGAGTTAATTTAATACCCAGTCACTTGGCTGAACTTGTTTACAAGCTTTAGTAGTTCTCTGGTGGAACTTTTGGGATCACTTAAATATACTATCATGTCATCTGCAAATAGTGATATTTTGACCTCTTCTTTTCCGATCTGTATCCCCTTGATCTCCTTTTGTTGTCTGATTGCTCTGGCTAGAACTTCAAGAACTATATTGAATAAGTAGGGAGAGAGTGGGCAGCCTTGTCTAGTCCCTGATTTTAGTGGGATTGCTTCAAGTTTCTCTCCATTTAGTTTAATGTTAGCAACTGGTTTGCTGTATATGACTTTTACTATGTTTAGGTATGGGCCTTGAATTCCTATTCTTTCCAGGACTTTTATCATGAAGGGGTGTTGAATTTTGTCAAATGCTTTCTCAGCATCTAATGAAATGATCATGTGGTTTTGTTCTTTCAGTTTGTTTATATAATGGATAATGTTGATGGTTTTCCATATATTAAACCATCCCTGCATGCCTGGGATGAAGCCTACTTGATCATTGTGGATGATTGTTTTGATATGCTCTTGGATTCGGTTTGCCAGAATTTTATTGATTATTTTTGCATCGATATTCATAAGGGAAATTGGTCTGAAGATCTCTTTTTTTGTTGGGTCTTTGTGTGGTTTAGGTATAAGAGTAATTGTGGCTTCATAGAAGGAATTCGGGAGTGCTGCATCTGTTTCAATTTTGTGGAATAGTTTGAATAGTATTGGTATGAGGTCTTCTATGAAGGTCTGATAGAATTCTGAACTACACCCATCTGGACCTGGGCTCTTTTTGGTTGGGAGACCTTTAATGACTACTTCTATTTCCTTAGGAGTTATGGGGTTGTTTAACTGGTTTATCTGTTCCTGATTTAACTTCGGTACCTAGTATCTGTCTAGGAAATTGTCCAATTCCTGCAGATTTTCAAGTTTTGTTGAATATAGGCTTTTATAGTAAGATCTGATGATTTTTTGAATTTCCTCTGAATCTGTAGTTATGTCTCCCTTTCATTTCTGATTTTCTTAATTTGGACACACTCTCTGTGTCCTCTCATTAGTCTGGCTATGGGTTTATCTATCTTGTTGATTTTCTCAAAGAACCAACTTTTGGTTCTGTTGATTCTTTCTATGGTCCTTTTTGTTTCTACTTGGTTGATTTCAGCTCTGAGTTTGATTATTTCCTGCCTTCTACTCCTCCTGGGTGTATTTGCTTCTTTTTGTTTTAGAGCTTTTAGGTCTGCTGTCAAACTGGTGGCATATGCTCTCTCCTGTTTCTTTCTGCATGCATTCAGAGCTATGAGTTTTTCTCTTAGCACAGCTTTCATTGTGTCCCATATGTTTGGGTATGTTGTACTTTCATTTTCATTAAATTCTAAGAAGTCTTTAATTTCTTTCTTTATTTCTTCCTTGACCAGGTTATCGTTTAGTAGAGCATTGTTCAAATTCCATGTATATGTGGGCCTTCTTCCCTTATTGTTATTGAAGACCAGCTTTAGGCTGTGGTGGTCTGATAGCATGCATGGGATTATTTCTATCTTTCTGTACCTGTTGAGGCCCGTTTTTTGACCAATTATATGGTCAATTTTGGAGAAAGTACCATGAGGAGCTGAGAAGAAGTTATATCCTTTGGCTTAAGGATAGAATGTTGTATAAATATCTGTTAAGTCCATTTGATTCATGACTTCTCTTAGTCTGTCTACATCTCTGTTTAATTTCTGTTTCCATGATCTGTCCATTGATGAGAGTGGGGTGTTGAAATCTCCTACTATTATTGTGTGAGGTGCAATGTGTGTTTTGAGCTTTAGTAAGGTTTCTTTTATGTATGTAGGTGCCCTTGTATTTGGGGCATAGATATTTAGGATTGAGAGTTCATCTTGGTGGATTTTTCCTTTGATGAATATGAAGTATCCTTCCTTATCTTTTTTGATGACTTTTAGTTGAAAATTGATTTTATTTGATATTAGAATGGCTACTCCAGCTTGCTTCTTCCAACCATTTGCTTGGAAAATTGTTTTCCAGCCTTTCACTCTGAGGTAGTCTCTGTCTTTGTCTCTGAGGTGTGTTTCCTGTAGGCAGCATAATGCAGGGTCCTCGTTGCCTATCCAGTTTGTTAATCTATGTCTTTTTATTGGGGAGTTGAGACCATTGATGTTGAGAGATATTAAGGAATAGTGATTATTGCTTCCTGTTATATTCATATTTGGATGTGAGGTTATGTTTGTGTGCTTTCATTCTCTTTGTTTTGTTGCCAAGACGATTAGTTTCTTGATTTTTCTAGGGTGTATCTTGCCTGCTTATGTTGGGCTTTACCATTTATTATCCTTTGTATTCCTGGATTTGTAGAAAGATATTGTATAAATTTGGTTTTGTCATGGAATATCTTGGTTTCTCCATCTATGTTAATTGAGAGTTTTTCAGGATACAGTAACCTGGGCTGGCATTTTTGTTCTCTTAGGGTCTATTTGATATCTGTCCAGGATCTTCTGGCTTTCATTGTCTCTGGCGAAAAGTCTGGTGTGATTCTGATAGGTGTGCCTTTATATCTTACTTGACCTTTTTCCCTTACTGCTTTTAATATTCTTTCTTTATTTTGTGCATTTGGTGTTTTGACTATTATGTGACGGAAGGAGTTTCTTTTCTGGTCCAATCTATTTGGAGTTCTGTAGGCTTCTTGTATGCTTATGGGTATCTCTTTCTTTAGGTTAGGGAAGTTTTCTTCTGTGATTTATTTGAAGATATTTACTGGTCCCTTGAGCTGGGATTCTTCACTCTCTTCTATACCTATTATCCTTAGGTTTGATCTTCTCATTGAGTCCTGCATTTCTTGTATGCTTGGACCAGTAGCTTTTTCAGCTTTATATTATCTTTGTCAGTTGAGTCAATGATTTCTATGGAATCTTCTGCTCCTGAGATTTTCTCTTCTATCTCTTGTATTCTGTCGGTGATGCTTGTATCTACGGCTCCTTGTCTCTTCCTTTGGTTTTCTATATCCAGGGTTGTTTCCATGTGTTCTTTCTTGATTGCTTCTATTTCCATTTTTAATTCCTTCAACTGTTTGATTGTGTTTTCCTGGAATTCTTTCAGGGATTTTTGCGATTCCTCTCTGTAGGCTTCTACTTGTTTATTTATGTATTCCTGCATTTCTCTAAGGGAGTTCTTCATGTCTTTCTTGAAGTCCTTCAGCATCATGATCAAATATGATTTTGAATCTAGATCTTGATTTTCTGGTGTGTTTGGATATTCAGTGTTTGCTTTGGTGGGAGAATTGGGCTCCGATGATGCCATGTAGTCTTGGTTTCTGTTGCTTGGGTTCCTGCGCTTGTCTCTCGACATCAGATTATCTCTAGTGTTACTTAGTTCTGCTATTTCTCACAGTGGCTAGACTGTCCTATAAGCCTGTGTGTCAGGACCTGTTTTACTGTTTTCCTGTTTTCTTTCAGCCAGTTATGGGAACAGAGTGTTCTGCTTTCGGGCGTGTAGTTTTTCCTATCTACAGGTCTTCAGGTGTTCCTATGGGCCTTTGCCCTTAGTTCACCAGGCAGGTCACTTGGAGCAGAAAAGTTGGTCTTACCTGTGGTCCCGAGGTTCATGTTTGCTCGTGGGGTGTTGCTTATGAGTGGTTTGTGGGGCTAGCAACCAGGAGGACCTGTGCCGCCCTTTCTGGGAGCCCCCATGCACCAGAGTCCCAGATGGTGTTTGGTATTTTCCTCTGGAGTCAGAGATGTGGGCAGAGTGAAGTCTCTTCTGGTTTCCCAGGTGTGTCTGCTTCTCTGAAGATTTAGCTCTCCCTCCCACGGGATTTGGGTGCAGAGAACTGTTTATCCGGTCGGTCCCTTCAGGTTCCGGTGGTTTCTCAGATTCAGCAGACCTGCTGCTCCTGGGTCCTTTTCTATGGGAACCCAGAGGCCGTATACAGTTTCTTCTTGGGCCAGGGATGTGGGCAGGGGTGGGCCGTGTTGGTGGTCTCTTCTGCTCTGCAGTCTCAGGAGTGCCCACCTGTCTGGGCGGTGACCTCTCTCTCCCACGGGATTTGGGAGCAGTGAGTTGGAGGCAGGGAGTGCGAGATTGTGGTTGTTCATATCTTACCATTGGATATATGTTACCGGCAGGTTGTTATAGAATGTAGTGTCTAGCATTAGACACGGCCACTGAAGGCTTCCTACACTGTCAGCAACAAACGTTCTATCTTTTAGTACTACAAAAACCATCCATCAGAGAGAGTTTCTTGGTCAGATCAAGTGTGACGTCTTTGTATTTTGTAACTAAAAAGTGGTGTCTACAACAAGGGGTCTTAATATTTAGTTATGGTGAGCAACCAAAAGTAATGACAATAGACTATATTGTTTTAAGTGACTTTGGGCCTTCTCTGACTAATAAATAGTGGGGTAGTCTGAGTTTGACACTGAGATTGTCATTAAGTAATCTATGACTTCTGGGAGTAGCACTGTTAACTTATGTAGGATACTTTTTTTCAAATCATTTTTACGTAGCTTACAAATTAGTTCAGCTTGGTAAGCCTTTTTACAGCCTTAGCTTTTCTTAAATTTTTGATGTATATTTATTTACATTTCAGATGTTATTCCCTTTTCCGGTTTCCTGTCCATACGCCCCTATCTCCTCCCCCTCCCCTTCTTCAAATCCCGTGGGGAAAGAGCTGAACACCCAGAAGTGTGGACAATCCTGAGACTTCAGGATAGACTAACACTTCTGCCCACCTTTGCCCACAGTCCTGGCCCAAGAGGAAACTACACAGCATTACTGGAACCAGTCCCACCGAATCCCTGCACCGAATCCCGTGGGGGAAGAGAGCTGGACCCTCAGAAGTGCAGACATTCCTGAGAACTCAGAAGAGATTACTCTCTCCCCACATTCCTGACACAGGAGGAAATTGCCTAGTGCTACCTTTGTCCCCTGGGCTCAGGGACCTAGAAGCAGTCAGGGTCATGACCCTTCCTATTCCTGCCTGTGCCAAGAGCTGAAAGCCAGTCACCAGGAGTGCCTAGACTCCTGACAGCAGAGGTAAGACCAACTTTTCTGCTCCAAGTGACTTACCTGGTGGACTCAGGACACACAAACACAGAAGTCCTCTGTGACAGAGCACTTCTGGTTTCTTGCTGTGCCTGGAAGTGAACTGTACTGGTCTCACAGCTCCCTGCTCCCAAATCCCATTGCGGAGAGAGCTGAACACTCAAAAATGTGGACAATCCTGAAACAAGAGCACAGACTGCCCATCTTTGCTCCATCCATGGCCCAAGGGGAAACTACACAGCCTTGGTTTTAATATACCTCTACTAATCCTTTGTCCTGTATCCCTGTCCTCATTTCTCTTTAAACTTCCCTATCACTGTCTCCTATGTTCTGGGATTAGAGACTTGTACCACTACACATGGATCATCTTGTGGTTTGAACTTGGATCACATGATCACAGAATTTCCAAGTATACACTTCATGTGTTTTGGATAAGCCTTCTGTTGATCTCTTGTTTCCCATTCCTCTTCATTGTATTACACACTTGGACACTTCTGCCTCCACTATTCTTATTCCTGACTGACATTTTATCATCTTCCTGCCTAACTGCACCCCAAGTCCTTCCACCAGACATCCACTTCTTGTTTCCACATGTACTCCATGTCAAACACACAAATCATCATACGTAGAACTTTTATATGTAAAAGAAGAAATGGCGTTTGTCTTTCTGTATCCAGGTGATGCTACACTGTGTAATTTTTCTTGTTTGATCCATTTACCTAAAAATTTTATGATTTAAGTTTTCTTTACAATTAAGACATATTCTATTGTGAACATGTACCATATTTTCATTACCCATTAATCAATTTATGATCATCTAGGTTGATTCCAGTTCTTGGATATTGTAAATAAAGTAGTAAAGAACATGGATATGCAAATATCTTTGTAGTAGAATATAACATTCCTTTGTTGTGCATACCAGGACACGAATGTAGAGGTTAGAAGACAAACTTGTATGTTATTCCTCACCGTTTACTTTGTCTGAGAAATAGTATTTGTATGTATTACTGCATGTGACAGGTTCACTGCCCTTGACCTTCTTGGAATTATCTCATGCTGTTTTCCATCTCATCATAGTAGTGGTGTGACTAAAAACAAATGCTAGTGCTCATAGCTTTATGTGGGATTTGGTTTATCTAAACACTGGTCCTCATGCTTGCCTGGCAACACTTTATTTACTGAGTCATCTACATAAACCATTTCATTTTATCTTTGGAGTGAGTTTCATTTTCTTGCTGGATGACTTTTTATTTCAGTATTAAAATGTACTGTTAGACATTTACAATACTGTTTTAATACTAGACATTGCTATGAAATGCATGATGTAAAGAAAGTAAATGCCCAAAAAAGTAAGAGCTGTGGAGTGTCATCTTTTAAGCAAGGTGATACCATAGGAATCATGAATACAAAGCAACTGCAGTTACTGGCATTGGAAGTACACAAAACTGGTCAATACACTAGAGATAGGGAAAAAAACACAAGGCTCTAACACATATTTCTAAACTAGTGGCAACTAATAGATTTTGGCGAAAGGAGAAGTATATCTAATTGTGTACCCACCAGTCAGCCTACCAGTGCATAGTTGAAGCCCATGGTCACACAGATGTCACAGATTAAACTCAGTGGTTCACGCCATAAATTGTCATAAATATGGGAAAGTGATTTTCAAGGAAGAAGGGGTGCTTGCAGAGGCAAAAATAGATCATAGAGTAGAGGGCAGAGGAAAAGTATCCAGACTACATTATATTTCAAAGAATATTTATTAATAAAATTTATTTGTCTCAATTTTAAGATATAGAGCTTATTTTGCAGTTTTAATTAAAACAATAAAAAGATCTTTTTAGATAGAATTTTCAGTAAATTGTGCTGGTTCAACTGGAGGTCAACATGTAGAAGAATGCAGATCAATCCATGCTTATCACCCTGTAAATGTTTAAGTCCAAGTGGATCAAGGACCTCCACATCAAACCAGATACACTCAAACTAATAGAAGAAAAAGTGGGGAAGCATCTCGAACACATGGGAACTGTAGAAAATTTCCTGACCAAAACATCAATGGCTTATGCTCTAAGATCAAAAGTCGACAAATGGGATCCCATAAAACTGCAAAGCTTCTGTAAGGCAAAGTACAATGTTGTTAGGACAGAATGGCAACCAACAAATTGGGAAAAGATCTTTACCAGTCCTACAACAGATAGAGGGTTTATATCCAAAATATACAAAGAACTCAAGAAGTTAGACAGGGAGACAAATGACCCTATTAAGAAATGGGGTTCAGAGCTAAACAAAGAATTCACAGCTGAGGAATGCCGAATGGCTGAGAAACACCTAAAGAAATGTTCAACATCTTTAGTCATAAGGGAAATGCAAATCAAAACAACCCTGAGATTTCACCTCACACCAGTGAGAATGGCTAAGATCAAAAACTCAGCTGACAGCAGATGCTGGCGAGGATGTGGAGAAAGAGGAACACTCCTCCATTGTTGGTGGGATTGCAGACTGGTACAACCATTCTGGAAATCAGTCTGGAGGTTCCTCAGAAAATTGGACATTGACCTACCTGAGGACCCAGCTATACCTCTTTTGGGCATATACACAAAAGATGTCCCAACATATAACAAAGACACATGCTCCGCTATGTTCATAGAAGCCTTATTTATACTAGCAAGAAGCTGGGAAGAACCCAGTTGCCCTTCAACAGAGGAATGGATACAGAAAATGTGGTACATCTACACAATGGAATATTACTCAACTTTCAAAAACAATGACTTTATGAAATTCATGGGCAAATGTATGGAACTGGAAAATATCATCCTGAGTGAGGTAACCCACTCACAGAAAAACACACATGGCATGCACTCACTGATAAGTGGCTATTAACCCAAATGCTTGAATTATCCTAGATGCACAGAACACATGAACCTCAAGAAGGATGACGAAAATGCGAATGCTTCACTCCTTCTTCAAAAGGGGAAGAAGAATACCCTTGGCAGGAAATAGGGAGGCAAAGTTTAGAACAGAGGCAGAAGGAACACCCACTCAGAGCCTGTCCCACATGTGGCCCATACATATACAGCCACCAAACTAGATAGGATGGATGATGCAAAGAAGCGCAGGCCGACAGGAACCGGATGTAGATCTCTCCTGAGAGACCTACCCAGAATACAGCAAATACATGGGTAAATGCCAGCAGCAATCCCCTGAACTGAGAACGGGACCCCTGTTGAAGGAATCAGAGAAAGGACTGGAGGAGCTTGAAGGGTCTCAAGACCCCATATGAACAGCAATGCCAACCAACCAAAGCTTCCAGGGACTAAGCCACTACCCAAAGACTATACATGGACTGTCCCTGGGCTCCAACCTCATAGGTAGCAATGAATAGCCTAATAAGAGCACCAGTGGACGGGGAAGCCCTTGGTCCTGCCAAGACTGACTCGCCAGTGAACCAGATTTTTGGGGGGAAGGGTGACAATGGGGGAGGATGGGGAGGGGAAGCCTATATAGAAGGGGAGTGGGAGAGGTTAGGGGGATGTTGTTCTGGAAACCAGGAGGGGAATAACAATCGAAGTGTTAATAAGAAATACTCAAGTTAATAAAGAAAAAAAAGAAATGAATATACCCACAGCGCCATAAGTTTGTGGTGAGATGCCCACCGACTCTGTGTTTCTTAATGTCACATTCTTACCCAGTAACCACGAAGAACTCAATGTCTCTTGAGGAAAGCTTGTGTTCCAGTGCTTTAGAGTCACTCCATAACTCGAGTGTTACTTGCTGAGTCATGAATTAGCACTAGTGGTTTTAAATTGTTTTTCTGGCCCTTTTGAATAATAACTACATAAGTACTTCTTGTGGCTTTTTTGAAATACTACATCACATAGTTTTGTTTATATATCTGCAGATATGATTGATGTATTACACCAAAAGTAACTTTTCTGTTCATGAAGTATATTTTTTCAGCTCACTTAGAATATTTCTTTTAATTTAAATTCTCCTAGCACACTATTAAATACATAAACTCCTTTCTGTGGCAAGCGGGTGTGGCAGCAGTCCCAAGATCGCACCTGGGACTGCAGCTAAGTCTCATGACTAGCACCTGACTTCCTCACACACCTGAAACTAGCCACATCCATTGTGAGAGCTGCACAGGTGCAGCATGACACAAGATCAGGCCATGTGACATGGACCTATGAACTGAGATTACACGGTCTGGACTGAGGAGGCGGAGTTGAGGGAGGATATAAGGGAGTGTGCTCAGGAGAAGAGGAGGAGAGAGAAGAAAAGAAAAGAAAGAGTCCTGTTTGCATGTTGTAAGGTTCCTGAATAATCTTCTTTGAGAAGAACGTCATGGTGTCACTCCTTCTGCAGGACAGAGACAACTTTCCAGAAAGAAAAGAACTACCTTATACTTGACATTTATTATCCATGGTCTCTGCTCTTATGTCTGCCATATACTGAGCATAGTTTCGCATTCATGAGTACCACATATTATGGGGACTAACTACAGACACCTATTACTACTAAGGGTTCTAGGTTTGAAGTCATATTGCATGTATGAAAACTGAAATACAATCAAAATCTTATTTTTGCAGTGTTTTGAAGTTTATACTCAGAAGTGACGCCTTCCTTTCCATGTGGAGTGCTGCACAGTGTGTAAATCTGTCTGTACCTTGGATGGATGGCTACAGTATTTTTGGATCTGTGGGACCTACTATTTTGTTTAGCACTTTGAACTGTATATAAACTATACACTTGGTAAAGTTTTTAGAATAAATATTCAGTTGTGAAAATTGGTTAAATAAAAACAGGATTT
The DNA here is from genome assembly GCF_021556685.1 of Rattus norvegicus. Taxonomy (NCBI): domain Eukaryota; kingdom Metazoa; phylum Chordata; class Mammalia; order Rodentia; family Muridae; genus Rattus; species Rattus norvegicus. The sequence goes on from NC_141545.1 coordinate 9,633,493, forward strand.
CTTACACACACACACACACACACACACACACACACACACACACACACACACTGAATGTAAAGGACAAGAATCTTCCTGAGGGGTAGATGGGATAGAACATGTTGCTTAGTACAACAAAAATTGCCAATTCTCAAGAAGGAACCTAAGGTTCTGTTGCCTACCCTAGTGGTCGTTGAGACCTTACTGGAGAAGGCAAACACCTCGGAGGCCTCTGGGTTCTTATGAAAAGTGATTAAAGGTATTGTCTCCAATAGAATGAAAGGTAAATATCGAGCTAGCATCTTGGCAGAAAGATGGAGAAACTACCCATTCAGAGAGAACTGGAGGCAGCTGTTAAGGGCCTCGTCAGATCCTTCGACAATACCAAGATCTCTCTACCAGTAACTGCCAATATGGTTAAGGCTGCTCCGAGCTGTTTAACCAAGCATACTCATGTGACCAATGAAGTAGAATATAGGCCATTTACAAGGACAGAGCTACCGCAAATAAGACAAGATTTTACACAAATAGGAGATAATTATGCATCCTACATAGCCTGCTTGTGGGAAAAGAGAACTAATGTTAGACTCAGAAGTGATGAGGGAGTCAAAGGGCTCCTAGAAAATCATGACATATTAAAGTCCTGGAAAAATTTTTAGATGTAACCAGAGGGAATCCCACCCTTTATTGTATTGTGTAACAGCTATGTAGAAGCAGGATTTTCCTACACTTGATCTAAATCAATTTGAGGCAGAGGCATAATGGAAAAATAATAAAGAAGAAATTAAATTTTCTAGGAAGTTGAGTACACTTAACTTACCTAACAGTCCAACACTACAGGTGTCATTGCAACTCCCCAGCATGAGAAAAGTTCCAATTAAGAGCACCCTTCACATTTGAGCATGGCATTGACATGGACTCTGACCAATGCCAAGCTATTGGAGAAGCTATTAATTTCCTCAATCAGACTAAAGAACCAGAGACAGATAACAAAGAATTCCTCCAGTCTAATGTATACAATTAAACTAGCACCACCGAAAAACTCACCTAAAACGTGACAATTTTAGGCAAAGGTGAGACAAGAGTTTCACATCCCAGACCCAACCTTCCGTTCTTTCCGAAAATCTGGAATATAAGACCCTTTGGAAGATTAGACCAGATGCCAAGAAGACATTCCCAGGGGGAGGATTCCAGAACAGATTGCTAGGCAGACCAAAGAATGCATTATATTGACAACTCCAAAATTAGAGAAGAACCCCAGAATCTTCATACAGATCCCAGCAAAAATCAAGGAAAAGATCCAACAGATAAAGCAGATGATAAATACAGGAAACCAAGTAACAATTTGAAACCTCTACTCACACTTACCACCCTTCCAAATTATATAAACATTGAAGGAGTAGCAGAAAAATCATTTACGGCAGGAGAATAGTAAGTATATAATTATTACTCTACAATTGACCTCTAAATATCCCCCACAATATTTACACTATCACCTTATTGTGTGCTGCATATAAATATCATACCCAAATTATTTTTTGGATGGCCTTACATTAAAAATCTTATACCCTTGGAATGTAATATTACTCAAGTACAATTTCTTTTAATAGAAGCAAGCAACCAATCAAGGGAAGTGATGAAACTGTCACTAACAGGGTAAGTAAGATATTGAAGGAAAGTATTATCAAATCCTCTCAATCCTTTTACTTCAATAGTCCTCTTTGACTATTAAAGAAGGAACTTAGTCAATAGAGGTGAACAGTAGACTCTTAGGAACATTGATCAGCTTTCTCCACAATTACCGGGAAATTTACCTGATGTAGAAGATACATTCGTAAAATTTGGGATTTACAACCAAAATTTTGTTGACACCATAGACTCAACAGACATTTTATTTAGCATACCACTCCATGTTTGTTCTTGAGACCTTACTAATTTAACCTGGAACAATGAACAGTGCAGATTCAAAGGAGTGCCTCAAGGCTATAAGTATAGCCCCAATTATTGTTCACGTGACACTAAGATGATCACTGGAAAAGCTACCTAAATCAGATTGCATACTTTAAGTTATGTACATGATATTTTGATTGTCATATACAACTAAGGACACTGTTCATAATTATATGGAGACAGTAACTGATACTCTGGTACATGATGGCTGAACAAGGTAAAGACAAGGTGAAAAGGCAAGACACCTCAACAAAGTTTTTAGGTGTTTTATAGTCTTGGACAAGATTTTAAATATTTTAACTATCCCCTAGTCCCAGGGAAAAATTTAGTTGCACACCTAATTAGTATGTTTGGATGCTGGAGGAATCAAATACCATATTTACAGATTATTATCAAACCCCTCCATAATGTTACTAGATATGCATTTAATTTACTATGCGGACAAGAACAAAGGGAAGCTTTTAAGACAGTAAGCTCATATTTGAACATGCAACCCTGACCCATATTGAACCATGATACCTAAATTGTGCATATAATACTTATTGGCGAGTATGGCAATTGGGGACTCTTCATAAAACAAAAGGGAGTCCGCCAAAATTTGCCCATTGGGTTCTATTGCAAGCACTTCCCTTATGCAGAGAATAAGTACTCTCTCGAGAATCTAATCTGATCATTTTTGAGGTATTCTGTGTCCTACACTCAGCCATTGCCAACCACTCTATATTCATAAGGGCATCCATTCCAGTGATGGATTGGATCTGCTGGAAGGCAGATTGCTTTGCAGCCTTAGGTCTGTAAAGTAAAGTCTTACATTGGAAATGGTACTGATATGAATTCCTTTTTGACCCTTTGTACTTTCTTACGTTGAGGAAATAGTTCAGTTGCCTATAATCTCCATATATAAACCACTCACCTCTCCTTTAATAGAGACACCTATGGGATTATTGGGACCAATGGAATGGTCACAGCATTTGGCTAATTCATGGTTTAATTATGGCTCATCAACCACTGATGGAATCAAAACTGAATGGAAAGCTTTATCCTATAGTCTAGGGGATGGAATGGCCATTACTGACGAAGGTACCACCAAATCAGCACAAACGCTGAATTAACATCAGCACTCTCAGGTATAAGACAAAAAGCTTAGGAAGGCAAAGAAAAAAATCTGTATCTTCTCTGGTTCATGGTGCATTTGCAATGGTATATCATTCAAACAAAACGAAAAACCACCAACTAAATAAATGACAAAGATATTTGGTCAAGGAAAGCATAGATGGATATCTCAAAACTTCGCAAATTCTTTAAAATTTATTTAGCCCAGGAAGACACCCACACAAATAATGCAAAGTAACCTATAAAAATAGTGAAATAGTGAACAAATTAACATCATGTTCAGTTAAGATTAGAATATTAAAACTTGTGATGGAACAAATTCAGAATTAATCACCAACGATGATATATCACACACTTGGTAAACTTTAAAGTTCACACTTACCACTAAAAAATGAGGGCAAATGGAGAGCCTAGTTAAATTAGGACAACCCTATGAGAATAAGTATTAAAAGGAACCCAGACTGGAAAATTAAGAAACCAGAGAATGTTAGTATAATTAGTAAGGAAGAAGTCCTAAGGTCACATCAAATATTGGAAAATATATACCATATGCTATGGTTTGATAAATGGTTTGATAACAGGAACCTGAAGGTATCTTGGCAGACTTGTAAACAGCAATTAGAGACTGCCATGTTTATCCAGCACTTAAAACTAGATTAAGACATTGAGTGTTACCTGTAACATGATCTCATAAACAATTTAATTGTAGACTATAAATAGATTTCATTGGACTATATGTCTACATCCTTCTAGATGTAGGCACAGGTCTTGGATTAGCTAAAGTTTGTCTTAGATCACAACTATGCACAACAATATACACAACCTGGTGTTGATAGCCAGATATGCATGCCGAGTAAAAGTTGAGCCAGATCAAGGAACACAATTTCCAAGATCTAAAGACCGAGGTATTCCCAGTCTATGGAAATACAAGGAGACATTCATCTAGCATGAAAGGCAGCTGCAGATAGTAATATAAAAAGATGGAATGAACTATAATATTATAATAACCAAGTTATTATAATTTAAAGATATTCCTTTGAAATTTTATTCTGTGAGTTAATTATGAGACCAAGATTAAAGAGATCCTCTTTTCTAAGGTATTAAATCACACATAAAGTTAGAACAACCACCATATAATTCTGGAACACACGGAATAATTCTTTATAAAATAAATACTCAAACTTTAGATAGGCAATAGGTGTTCCCTGGATCAGGTGGTACACTGTGGAAAACAGGTAAGAAGGGAAATCCGAACCTTAGAAATTTGGATGATCTACAAGCATAATGTGTCTAGGACATAATCCAATATATTTGATTTACAGTTTACCAGGATAGTAATCATTTTAGAATTAATTTATTCAGCACTGTGACTAACTGGACTTTATATATTCTGCTCAGATACAAAGAAACAGCACATGGCAAGGTAAGGCCATAATGAATTATACACTAAGTCTCATAGAAAGTTTACAAGAAAAAGAAAGAACTTGAGATGGAACAATGCCAAGATATTGATCAGGGCCAAAGCACGCAGGATATTGTTCCTTGGACTCCTTCTTTTGAATTCTATACATTTAATATTACCAAATAAGCCAATCATAGGCCCTTTAATAGTATGGTTTTTCACTTTACCATCAGCAATACCTTTGAATTCATCAGAATTAGGGAAACTATCATCTACATCAACAACAATAACAACAGCAAAAGGAACAATGAAAAAATTAACTATCATACCAACAGCTATCATAAAAAATAAACCAAGAGTTAAGGATGATACTGGTGACATCCTTTAAGGCACCATGAATGGACTCCTACCAGAATACAGGGACCATGAACACTATATCCCAATCTTCACATATACCAAGCATTCATTCAATTCTCAAAATATGCTCATTGAGAAACTATTGTCAATACAGTTTATTACAGATATTGTGTTAAATTGAGAAGTGCTAATGCCCATATTGCACCAATTATGAGAACTACAGTCACCAATAAACAAGAAGAAGATAAAAACATCATTTATAATGAAAGAAAGCCACTGAAATGTCATTTAACACAGATTTGGAGAAACATCACAGCAGCATCATTTATCTACAACTTCTACTGGAAAGAAATATCTCTTAAATCACCTTTACATATTATAATGAAGAACACGAGGAAAATAGTATTTGAGATGCAAGTATTCCAGGCAGGGTTGACTGTGAATTATCAACATACACAAAATTCTTCTTAGCATTGTTTGATATATCTATATCTATATCTATATCTATATCTATATCTATATCTATATCTATATCTATATCTATATCTATATCTATATCTATATCTATATCTATCTATATCTATATCTATATCTATATCTATATCTATATCTATATCTATATCTATATCTATATCTATATCTATATCTATATCATCTATATCTATATCTATATCTATATCTATATACATATATATATATCACATATGTATGATATGTGATATATATACATGTATATTTGGTTACCTGTACAATAAAACTACCAGATTTGAAAATGAAAATGTATATGGTTATTCAAATTGGGACAAGAATAAAGCGCCATTTCAATAGACTGTGGAGACATCAACATGAACCACAATAAACCCATGCAATCTCATGATTTGGCAGAATTGAATCTTTGACCCAGATGCTGATAGGACAACATCATAGAAGCATTCTCTATCTTGGAGTACAATACCACGGCCATATGGATTTCATCATTTTTAGCTATACCCAAAACTGAACAGGCAAAATATTATTGTGTTGTATGTGGCTAAGTTTACGAACCTACCCTACTACGGCAAAATAGACATATGGAATAAACACCTGATATGAAATGCAGAAAATTATTCATTTCCTTCTAGAAATGAGTATCTAGAAATTGAAGCATTGGCGACATGACATTACAGATTTCCATTGATCTTGACTTATTTACTGCCACAACCCTTTGCATCTCATGATACTGAAGCCTCCACACATGAGGGTAACTCATACAGACAACTGGATATTCTGTGCCTCCATAGTATTCTACAGAACTCAGATTAAACCATAACAGAGACAGCTGTATTTTGTACAGATGCAACCTATATATCACCACAGGTTTTGATGCAGAAGACTTTATCCTTCATCATACAATTTCTGCAGTGGATACCAACCAATGGAATCTGGACTAATGTATTGACCTATGTCCCTTCTTGCATATAGGATGGCTTCACAATGTAAACACCCTATTCATACTGGACTTATAAGGATAAGCTTATTCAAATTGACTTAAAGTCTATCAATGGCTCCATTTCAACTTTTAGTTAGAAAGTGACTGCATTGCCTTTTATTTGGGAATGTGTTTTTCTTAAACCTGGTTTATAGCAAACTTGGAGAAAATATAAAATAGGTGAAGTATGCATATGCCCTAGGAATCACAGCAATAACCAATGATTTACATTCTCTTGATTACTTTACGTTTAATTGCTATATATTTTTTATGGCAGTTTTGTTTATTTGTGGTTAGAATATTCATTTTTGTTTTTTTGATATGGGTTGAATTTGTAAATTGTGAAATTGTTAATTATTCCTACATGTGGTGTTATTGACACTGTGTATGCCACTAAGGTGAAGAAGTGGCAGAAAATAGGAAAATAGGTCACCTATAGGCTATCCAAACACAAATTCCTAAATTTTCTTTTGGCATTGATACTGAAAATGCAGGTAATAGCCATGTGATAAACTGTAAAAGTGAATGGCAGCATTACCTTCAGGAGAGGTATAAATCTGTCATAGGTCTTATTTAGCACTATTCACAGTTGGTAAGTTAAAAAACTAACCTTGGTGCTGATCATCAGAGATATGAATAAAAAACTGTGATACATATGGAATTTTATTCAGTTATAAAGAATAAACTTGCGTCATTTGCAGGAAAATAGATGTAACTGGAGATAATCATATTGTGTGAACTATGTCAGTCTTAGACAAATACGAAATGTTATCTTTCATTGTTAAGTCTTACAATTCAGTTAGATACAAAAAATCATATATATATATATATGTAGAGAGAGAGAGAGAGAGAGAGAGAGAGAGAGAGAGAGAGAGAGAGAGATATGACATGGAAATAGACACAAACTGTAAAACTGTCTAGGTGAACTCAGAGGAAGACAGGAAACAGAGGCCTGAAAATGGAGAGAATTACTGGCAATGGAGGCATATGAAGAAATACTTTAATGATTTGCAAGAAAATGACCGTATGCAGCCCAGTTTAGTAAACTAAACACATTTAAAATTTCAAAAAAAATGAGAGAAATAGTGACCCCAAATAAATAAAATTAGAGGTGAAAAACATGACAATATATCAAATTCCTATAGAATCGAGAGAATTATTGGGAAATATTTTGCAAACTCATTTTCTAAAAAGAAAAAAATCTAGATAAAAAGGATGAGTCCCCAGACACATGTAACCTATGAAAACCAAATGATGAATGGCTCAAACAATTCCATAATAGGAAGAACTACAGCAACAGAAAGGGTCAAACGTGTACGAAAAATCATCTCATCAAAGAAGACTTCCAAGGATTAGATACAGTTACTGGTGAATTTTACCAAATCCAAGAGGAATAGCTAACACTATCACTCTTTAATTTCTTCCACAAACAAGAAATGGAAAGAATATTACCAAAGTCAATTTAAAAGGCTATTGTTTTCCTTTAAAGTCCCCAATATAAAAATGAAAAGCAAATTATTTGATTTATTAACCTATAAGCAAAAATTCTCAACCAATTCTTTGTGAATCACATTCAAGAATCAGTGTAATTATATTTTAGTTAAAGTGTGTTTAAAAAATTTAAGAGGAATGCACTATCAAAATACAAGTTGATTTTATTCTAAAGATACAAGTTTCACTCAATAGATATAAACCAATCAATGTACGTGAGCTGAAAATATCTTGAGGTAAATCTAACCAAGCAAATCAAATTCTTTTATGATATTAAGACATTGAAGAAATTTTAAAATTTGAAGAAATAAGTTGAAGAAGATATTAGATCAACTGATCTCCCATGCTCATGGATTGGAATAACTAATGCAATAAAAGATGTCATTCTATCAAAAGCAATCTTTAGATTTATTAAAATTATAACATGGTTCTTCACAGAAATTCAAAAGATAATTTTCAGCTTCATGTGGAAACAAAAAACACACTATTGCTAAAACAACTCTGAACAATAAGAAATCTATTGGAGTTATCACCATCACTGATTTTAAGCTGTACTACAGAAAAATAGTAATAAAAACAGGATGCAATTGGCAGAAAACACACACAGAGATCAATATTCTAGACTTGAAGAACCCCACACAAATCCATACACCTATTGAGACTTTTTGAAAACGAAGCGAGAAATACACACTGGATAAAATGCAGCACCTTCAACACATAGTGTTGTTCAGATTACATGGCTGTATGCAGAAAATGGAATTAAATCCATATATATTCTCCACAAAATATAAGTCAAAGTAGATTTAAAACCTCAACATGAAAGCATATACACTGAACCTGACAGAAGAATAGGGAATAGTCAGGGACTCATAAGTATGAGAAAAATATTTTTAACCAGAACACTGATAGCACAGTCACTAAAGATGAACAATTAATAAATGAGACCTCATTAACCTGAGAAGCATCTACATGTCAGTGGACACTCTAATTGGACAAAGTGGCCCCCTACAGAATGGGAAAAGTTTTTTTTTTAACCAAGCACATATCTGATAGGTTACTCTACAAAATATAAAGTACTAAAATTAAACAAAACAAAAAACCCCATAACAACAACAAACTGGGCTTGAAGAAACAAATAACCCAATTAAGTAACGGAGTACATACCCAACAAAGTATTGTGAAGATTAGGAAACTCAAATGGAAGAGAAACAGATAAATGTTCAGCATCCTTAGTCATTAGGGAAATATAAGTCAAAACTACTTTGAGATTTCATCTTATATCATTCAGAATAACCATATCAACAAAACAATGACAAGACATGCTGATAAAAAATGTGGAATAAGGAGAAAGCTCATTCATTGCTGGTCTTCAGTGTGGCAAGATAATCAGAAAGCTGGGGATGTATTTCAAGATCTAGCAATACCACCTTTGGACATATACTCAAAATGTGCTTCATCCTACAACAGAGACAGTTGCTTGAAGACATTCATTATTGCTCTAGTCAAAATAGACAGAACTTGGAAAAACCTAGCATGTAGAGATGGCTAAAAAATATCTGGTACATTTATACAATAAAATATTACTTATCCAATAAAAATGAAATCATGGGGTTTTCATGTAAATGGATTGAACTAGAAAAACATCATCCCAGGTGAGGTAACTCAGTCCCAGATCGTCAAATTTCATATGTGTTTTCTTACATGTGGATGTTGTCTCTTAACTCATGCACCATCAAGCTACAGTCAATGTAATCACAGGAATTAGGAAGAGAGTAAGTGATTAGAATGAAGGAGGGATGGATCTCCTTAGGAAGAGGACACAGAATAAATTGTTATGGAAGGATGAAGGCAGACAAGAATTGAAGGATCAAACAGTGACAGGAGAGGAATGAGGGGACAAAGAAAGAAATATAAGGAGGGATGGCTAGGCCTAAGGAACATTTGAAAGGTCATAAGACAACCAAACACAGTAGAAGTGTCCTAAAACATATACTTATGTAAAGGTGTTCCAAATGAAATTCCTCAAGAACACCATACAGAAAAGGCACTATTGTCACCAAAGGCAACTTTCAGTATGAAGATGAATTGTATTTATTTGAGTTATTGGCCAAAGTGTTCGCATCACAAACCCTAAATAATCTAAGCTATTGCCAAGGCTATTGGTTTATATCCACAAACAGATAGTAAGGCTCTATTGATAAAAACAACACCCACAGAACTCACTGAAGATGTAGAAGTCAATCTGGTGGCTACCTAGAGCTTTCACCTCTATGGACACTTTCTAATGGGACTAGAAGGTATTCTGCATGTTATTAGAGGAGGAACTAAATATCCCGAGCTACAAACTTTGCATATACAATTGTGACCTACTTCTAAGTTATGCTGCTGCAATAATGTTACAAATCTTGTGGGTCTAACCAAGTAATATCTGATTTGAGTGAAGACCCACACTATGGGATTGCATTAAACACTGCTTGGGCATGTAAGAACCTGAAGTCAGATAGTCCAGAAATCTTGAAGAAAATCAAATACTAATAGAATATAGCAATGAAATGACTCCTAACATTTGTTTTAGGAACATTTATTCCTTACTCAGCCATCAAGAGAGAAGCTTCCTCCTGAAGCAAATGGGAATAATACAGAGACCCATGGCCAGAGTGTGTGTATAGACTGAGAGACCTTTGAACACCAGTCCTGAAAGGGGTATTTCCATGAAATCCTTCCCTTCAGAGCATAAAAAAATTTGTGAAAGAGGACGCAGAAAGAGTGTAAGAGCCAGAATTTATAGAGCACACTAAGTGTCTAAGAACTTCTAGACAGTACCAGAATTGTACACAGATGAATGTATAGAAACATGCATGCACAGGGCCTACACCTGATGGGGTTTTAGAGCATAATGATGCAGTATACACATGTTACCATCCCTAACCCAGAGGCTGTCTCCTACTGACAGACATGTGAAAATGAAAAAGTTTTTCTTCCAAAGGGAGGCTCACTGGAAGAATAAACTACTCCTTGTGTATACTCCATGTCTCACCCTTGTTGGCTAACAGAAAACAAAACTCAACAGCATCTTTGGAGGCTTTGGTCTCATAATGAGATGGTTGGAACATGAATAGGGCATTCACTTGTCTAAGTTTGTTGAGGTCCCAGCTCTGATATGAGAAGTAGACATGAAACCTACTCTTTAATTCAGAAGTTATCTCCAGTTGATAACCTATTGCAAAAAAAATCAGTTTTTTTTCTAATGGAGTACCATTGGGTATACAAAACACACTTAATTGCAGTCTCATGCTCAGCAATAGATGGCCAACACAATATATCCAAAGATATTTTGAAGATATGATTTGTCATGTTTATTTTGCAATGCTTTCTCTGGACATTTCTTCCATATATATATATATATATATATATATATATATATATATATATATATATATATATTCCCATTTTCATTTTTATGGGTTGTCCTAGTAGGTGAATGTGTGCAGCATGTGAACAAAATTTAAGGCAAGAACTTAACAATCTAACCATAACCATAACCAATGTGGAGATTAAAATAGTAATCAAAAGTCTTCAATTAAAAATGTCCAGGGCCAGAATTATCATACCATAATTCTCCTGGATTTTTAGTTCTTCAGATTCTTCTTAAAGCATTCCTTCTCAAACCGTTAAAAAAGAGAAAAGAAGCAGAATGAAGACTTACAAACTTCTACCAAACCAGTGTCACTTCACTACTAAAACCAGATAGACATACTCTAAGGCCAAAATTCCTGATGAACATAGACTAAAAAAAAAATTGAGAAAACAACAGTAAATTTAATGCAGAAAAACAGAAAGAAGACCATCAACTATGAACAAGTTTGTTTTATCTTTCAAGTGTGTAGATGATTTAGCATATTTCTCAAGGCAATAGATGAAATAAACAACATAAATGGGCTTAAGACAAAAATCACCTGATTATTTCAATGGATACAGAAAAGGTTTCAAAAAATGCATCATACTTTCATGGCAAAGGTCTTGAAGAATGTAGAGCTAAAGGCAATATACCAAAACACAACAATACAGACAAACACATACACACACATATAGGCAACATCAACCTAAGTGGAGATGTAAATTAGTCAAAGATATTCAACAATACCATTTCTTCTTAATATTGTGTTTGAAGTACTACCTAGAGCAATGAGGCAATACAAGAAAGTTAACAAGACACAATTAAGGAAATAAAAATCAAACTACCATTATTTGTAGGTGACATAATGCTATATATTAAGATTAAGAGATTCTGCCAGAATAGAAATGATCATCAAATTCAGCAATGTGGCAGCATTCAAAATCATCTTGCACAATCAATAGCTTTTTTGATCCACCAAAAACAAACATACAGAACATGAGCACATGGACACATATTCATTCACAATAGCCTAAGGGAAAATATATGAGAATAAATATAACCAAGTAAATGAGTAATTTATTCAATGAAATCTTTATGATTCTGAAGAAAGAGGGAGAGCAAGACACTAGGAAACAAAATTATATTCTATGTTCATAGACCAGTAGGAGTAGTGTGGTAAAAATGAGCATCCTACCAAAAGCTGTTATAGTCTCAATGCAATCCCAGTGAAAATGACATCTACTTTTTCACAGGAAATAACAAGTGCAATTTCAAATGAAACCACAAAGAACCCTGAAGTGAGGAAATGAAGCTTGTAGGATTACAATTCCATATTTTAAGATTCCAGTTCCAATTCTCTATATATTTCTGATATATAGAAAGCCATAATAATAAAACAACATTGGTATTGTCACAAAACAGACATGTAGACTAATGGAACAAAAATCATATCCCAAACACGAATACATGTAACTACAACAACTTAATATTTGACTGAGATGCCAATAAAAAGAAAAAAGAAAAAAGAAAAAAAGAAATAAATCCACATGCTGAAGAAAAGAAGCATCTTCAAGAAATGCATACAAAACATTAAAATTAACCTTGTATCTGTCAACTTGCACAAAACCTAATTCCAAATGGATAAAAAGCATAAGTGTGAAGCCTGAAACTCTGAGACTATTAGAAAAAAACAGACAGTGCCCTCCATGATACAGTTGTAGGAAATGATTCTGTATGCCCAAGAATTAAAGCTAACAATTGGGTATTGGGACTTCATAAAACTAAACATGTACTGCATAGCAGTCAACAAGGTGTAAATGAGACCAGAGAGTTACAAGAGCTTTGTCAACACTTTCTGAGGTTTAATACCCATAACATAGAAAAATGACAATTCTTTACTATCCTGGCATTGAATTTTCCATATGCTCACTGTACAGAATGAATGCCAGTGGCTTGCTTTGTGTTATTAGGTTATATTATTGGATATAGTTCATGAGAACACTAATTCTTGACAACAGGGTAGAAGAGGGCAGGAATAATGGAGTAATAAGAGGAGAACTGAGTCCCAGAACAGAAAGAAACTAGAATACTTTTGTTCTATTTGGGGGACAAACTAGTAAACAGAAATAATAAAAATAAATTAGAGAAAGTTCTTGGGATATAACAGCAGTATGTTGGATGTAGATAGCAGGGTTGTATGTACACACAATATTTCTAGACATTGCATATCTTTAACATATGACAGAAAATAAACAGAAAATTATTAACTTAGGGAATATAGAAATTATTATTGCTTTGATTATCAGATGCAGAATCAATGGTAATAGTAAAAAGAGGTAAAAATACAGCAACTACCATATCTCCATCCTTGTATACACTAGTTATTGTCTTTGCAGCACAGTAAGAGCGGTCAAAGGATTAGATATCACAGGAATATTGGAGAAGCCTGAACATAAAAACCAGAAGAGGCATCATAGAAGTAACTGCAAAGTTTAAGTCTGCGTGCAGTTTGAATTTGCAAAGATAGGAGGTGTATAAATATCCAATAAATTTGTATTAATTTGTATAAATTCCAATTTTGTTGTTGACTATGACTGGTACTCTACTTCCCAGGGCTTCTTCAAGTTAGTTTTCAAGTGTCCTCTGGAGAGTCTGAAAATCTTTCTTTCTTGGAACTCCAAATTTGAGGTCACACTTGCCAGAAAAAAATTATGGAAAATATATTTGGGGCTCATCATCTCCAATCCCAGGTGCTATGATTTCATCCAGTTTCAGTGACAACAGGGCTCCTGAGCTGAAGTCCTCTTGGGAAGAATTGATAAGGATGATGTCAAAACCTTACCTTCTGCTATGGATGAAAATATTGTCCTAAGGGGTGGGGATGTATCTCAATTGTTAGTGTACTTTTCTATCATGAACAAACTCCCAGGTGTAATCACCAGAAATACATAAACTGGACATTGTTTAAAACATCTGTAATCCCAGCACTGGGGATCAAGACACAGAAGAATCAGGAGGTCAAGATACTCTTGTAGACACAAAATGCTTGAGGTCAAACTTTATTAAAGGCTATCTCAAAAAATGTTGTTAAAATCCATTTATATATCTTCAGGATTAATTTTTGCTCATTTAATGTGATTTTCTTAGAGTATGTGAGGTATCTGTACCCATTCCAATTTAAATACATACAAATGGAATACAAATTATACATATAAATATACATATATATATAGTGATATATATGCATTAGTGAAAATTTACTAAATAATTACACATTGAATTTAATTTATCAGCTGTGCCACATTCTACTTCTTGTAAGCCATTAAAATCTGGAAAACATATGGCTAGGATAGAGTAAGAATAGAGACAGAAATGTGACTTATCTGTCCTTTGTTTTTAGCTTTTTCCAATACTAATAATGCTTTGAAATGGAGACTACTAGGGGTTTTTTGTTTCTATTTAGGTATCTGCATTTGTGTGTGCATATCATGTGGAGGCCACAGGTTGAAATCAAATATCTTCCTTTACTATTCAGTATCTTACATTTATGAAACAAGTTTTGAAGTAAAACCAGAACTTTTTGATTTACCTAAAGTAAATGAGCAACCAGTTTCGGCCTCTCCAAGGAAGTACTAGGACTATAGATGTATGTGATATGCCCATATATTTTATGGGAACTGGGGATCTGAACCCAGGTTGTCATTATTTTATGGTCAACTGAACCAGCTCCGAGCCATGTAAGAAAAGCTAAAAACAAGCAGGTAATTTTCCTGTGGTGGTTTCTCATTTGTAAAGCGTGGATTGTAATTCTATGATGGATAAGTACTTCTAGGGAAGGCTGAAGGGATTATATTTTAGGAAAGATTTCCACTACTAACTAATATGGTTTTCCTGTTACCATTAAATATATATATATATTCATATATATGCATACACACACATATTACTACTTAATTGCTTCTGAAACACAAAGCAGGCATTTACAAGTTAGAACACATTCCAAGCTGTGATAAAATAAATTAACCATATGATTCATTCCCTTGAAACAGGTACGAAAATATGAATGATCACATTGCATGGCATCACATCATAGCTGGAGGAGACTGCAAAATTAGGAGGAAGGAGAAGGGTAGCCCAATAGAATAACTTCGAATTTAAAAGGGAACTTAAAAATTAAGAGAGCAATACACAGAATGCAGAGATAGAGAGAGACACAGAAGAAGCTGAAGAGAGAGCCAAAGGTATACGCACACTTCTCCTGCTCAGGGGTCATAACAAGTCTTTCTCTCAACAGCAAGACAGGCTTAGTTTTACCAGAGAGAACAATTTTTGACAGCCCTGGGTTTAATTAATTTAGCCATTGTTCTTGGTCTTTT
The DNA here is from genome assembly GCF_021556685.1 of Rattus norvegicus. Classification (NCBI taxonomy): domain Eukaryota; kingdom Metazoa; phylum Chordata; class Mammalia; order Rodentia; family Muridae; genus Rattus; species Rattus norvegicus. Next base: position 9,649,026 of record NC_141545.1, read on the forward strand.
GCTCCTCATACATACATAAATATAGACGTGTCTGTGTGCGCGCGCGCGCGCGCGCGCGCGCGTGTGTGTGTGTGTGTGTGTGTGTGTGTGTGTAAATATATAATTATGGGATAAGTAAGTAGCTGATACCAACCAGAATGCATTAAGATATGTGATTATATATGCATAAATTTGTATATGAATTTATGAAGATTTATGTGTATTAACTTGGGTAAAATATTTTCTTTCTGCTAGTGCCTCTCTTCTGGTACAATGAAAGTTTATTGTTCCAAGTATCCCTCACGCCTGATAATCCAGAAGTGTGATAAGCCAAGAGAGAAAACCAGGAAACTGGCTCTCTCTCTCCAGTAACATGAAAGTAGAAAGTAACCGAGAGGGAAGAAAGTCTGGGAGCTGGGAAAGGGGAGGGGCAATGATTCATATATGAATATAGAAATAAAGATTGATTTAAGATGAGGAACAACAGGAGACAGAGGGGATGGGTGTATCAGCTTGTGGGGGGAATGAGTAGGAACAAAATGTATGTATGGAAATATAATGTACTGACTTGAAAAATTAATAAAAATTTACTGTCTTCTAATTATAATGTATTTTTGACCCTGTGACCCTGAAGAGACTTCCTTTGTGGTCTTAACAAAATAATGTAGCACTTGGGGGCAAAGATACAGCCTAGAAGTCCTGCACTGGAGACCAAGATGGAGAAGACTTCCACAACTACCATGTCCTTCCCCTTAGTACTGTGGTAGACAGGGAGGAAGGTGACCCAGACACTGCAGAACACCAGCATGCTGAATGTCAGGAACTTGGCTTCATTGAAGGTGTCAGGTAGGTTCCTGGCCAAGAAAGCCAAGGTGAAGCTTCCTAGAGCTAGAGCCCCCAGGTAACCCAGCACACAGTAGAAGGCAGTGTCTGAGCTCTTGTTGCATATGATGATAATATGTTCATGTTCAGAGCGTGTATCTGTGTCAATGAACGGAGGGCAGTTTCCCAGCCAGACTCCACACAAGATAATTTGGATCAAGGTGCAGATGGGAACCATGAAATTTGTGCCCATGTTACCAACAACCACCTGATTCTTCTTCCTGGAGCGGTGAACTTGAAGGCCAGAACCACGATAATCGTTTTGGCCAAGACAGTGGAAACAGCTACAGTGAACATCATTGCAAATGTGGTCTGTTGCAGGATGCAAGTGGCTGTGTTGGCATGGCCAATGAAGAGATAACAACAGAGAAATCGCTCCCCGCCCCGGGTCGCAGTCGTTAGTGCTGCGTTTGGGCTCAGCAAGCCTAAAGCAAAAAAGAGAAAAAGCTTAAAAAAATTTAAAAAAGCCTCAAAAAACCTTAAAAAAAAGAAAAGAAAAAAAGAAGAGAAAAAAAAAGAAAAAGGAAGGAAAAGAAGAAAAAGAACGAGACAGCGACTTGTGCTGGGAGCCCGCGGGGAAGTGACTTTCACAGCTTCTGGCCTGCCTGTCCGTCGGCGTCTGTCTGTCCGTCCCGTGGTGAGCCGTCCCCCAGGCCCGGCCCGCCCCCGCACGCCTCCGCGCCGCGTGGCAGCTCCGCGCCCCGGCTGGCCGCACCACGTGTCCGCGCTGCCCTTCGCCGGCACCCGCAAAGATTTGGTTTCCCCCTTCCCGGGCCGCTGTAATTGTAAACCGCCGGGAGCCCGGGGCCTATATTTATCGCGAAACGCGTGTCCCCAAGGCCGCTCAGCTGGCTGCCTCTAGAAAAAATTTTTGCCTCCTCTGCAAGGGGATTCCCTACTTCAATTTTTATCTTTTAAGCTCCAAGCCAGGACAGCTGGAGAGTACAAACTCCAGGAGAGGGCCATATTGTTTTTGAGAGCCTTTTGTCTTGGGGCTTTTGCGGTCCGGTGTAAGTCGTCCCGCACTCCGGTCCCGCCTCGGAGCCTCCCTGCTCCAGCCTCTCCCAGCGTCGCTGGTGCCACCTGTGCGCTGCTGCGCGTGCCACAGCTCTTCGGAGCCCCTTTTGTCCTGCAGTAGGCCCTGCAAGAAGTCCTGGCGGGGCTCGGGGTAGTAGGGGGTGGGGAGATGAACGCTGCGGCCAGCAGCTACCCCATGGCCTCCTTATACGTGGGCGATCTGCACTCCGATGTCACCGAAGTCATGCTGTATGAAAAGTTCAGCCCTGCGGGGCCTGTGCTGTCCATCCGGGTCTGCCGCGATATGATCATCCGCCGCTCTCTGGGTTATGCCTACGTCAACTTCCAGCAGCCAGCTGACGCTGAGAGGGCCTTGGACACCATGAACTTTGATGTGATTAAGGGGAAGCCAATCCGGATCTGTGGTCTCAGAGGGACCCCTCTTTGAGGAAGTCTGGTGTGGGAAATGTCTTCATCAAGAGCCTGGACAAGTCTATAGACAACAAGGCACTGTATGACACTTTCTCTGCCTTCGGAAACATCCTGTCCTGTAAGGTGGTCTGTGATGAGAACGGCTCTAAGGGTTATGCCTTTGTCCACTTCGAGACCCAAGAGGCTGCCAACAAGGCCATCGAGAAGATGAATGGCATGCTCCTCAATGACCGCAAAGTGTTCGTGGGCAGATTCAAGTCTCGCAAAGAGCGGGAAGCCGAGCTTGGAGCCAAGGCCAAGGAATTCACCAATGTTTATATCAAAAACTTTGGAGAAGAGGTGGATGACGAGAATCTGAGGGAGCTATTCAGCCAGTTTGGTAAGACCTTAAGTGTCAAGGTGATGAGAGACTGCAGTGGGAAGTCCAAAGGCTTCGGCTTCGTGAGCTATGAGAAACACGAGGATGCCAGGAAGGCTGTGGAAGAAATGAATGGAAAAGAAATGAGTGGGAAATCCATATTTGTAGGCCGTGCTCAGAAAAAAGTAGAACGTCAGGCGGAGTTAAAACGGAAATTCGAGCAGCTGAAGCAGGAGAGCTGAAGCGGTACCAGGGAGTGAATCTCTACATTAAGAACTTGGATGACACCATTGACGATGAGAAGTTAAGGAAAGAGTTCTCACCCTTTGGATCAATCACCAGTACGAAGGTGATGCTGGAAGACGGGAGAAGCAAAGGGTTTGGCTTTGACTGTTTCTCCTCTCCTGAAGAGGCAACCAAAGCGGTCACGGAGATGAACGGACGCATTGTGGGCTCCAAGCCTCTGTACGTCGCCCTGGCCCAGAGGAAGGAGGAGTGGAAGGCTCACCTGACTAACCAGTATATGCAGCGTGTGGCGGGAATGAGAGCGCTCCCTGCCAACGCCATCTTAAATCAGTTCCAGCCTGCAGCTGGTGGCTACTTTGTGCCGGCAGTGCCACAGGCCCAGGGAAGACCTCCATATTACACACCTAATCAATTAGCGCAAATGAGGCCTAATCGACGCTGGCAGCAAGGCGGGAGACCTCAAGGCTTCCAAGGAATGCCAAGTGCCCTGCGGCAATCTGGGCCTCGTCCAGCTCTTCGGCATCTGGCTCCAACTGGTAATGCTCCGGCCTCTCGTGGCCTTCCTACTACCGCTCAGAGAGTCGGGTCTGAGTGCCCGGACCGCTTGGCTATGGACTTTGGTGGGGCTGGTGCCGCCCAGCAAGGGCTGACTGACAGCTGCCAGTCTGGAGGCGTCCCTACGGCTGTGCCAAACCTTGCACCTCGTGCTACAGTCGCTGCTGCTGCTCCCAGGGCTGTGGCTCCATACAAGTATGCCTCCAATGTCCGCAGCCCTCACCCTGCCATTCAGCCGCTGCAGGCCCCCCAGCCTGCAGTCCATGTCCAGGGTCAAGAGCCCCTGACTGCCTCCATGCTGGCTGCAGCTCCTCCCCAGGAGCAAAAGCAGATGCTGGGGGAGCGTTTGTTCCCACTTATCCAAACAATGCATTCAAACCTGGCTGGAAAAATTACAGGGATGCTGCTAGAAATCGACAACTCTGAGCTGCTCCACATGCTGGAGTCCCCCGAGTCCCTCCGTTCCAAGGTGGATGAAGCTGTGGCAGTCCTGCAGGCTCATCATGCCAAGAAAGAAGCTGCCCAGAAGGTGGGCACTGTTGCTGCTGCTACCTCTTAAACAAGAAGTATGTTGACAGCTGACATTTTCTGCCTCTCTGGTGTTTCACATAGGGCCTTACTTAGCCTATGCCCCAGGATGATTCACTCAGCCTCCAGGATGCTGGGGGGCAACGTCCATGACTGTGTCTGTCTGTAATCCCAGCTGTCCACGTTGGGGAGGCAGAGCCCTAGTACCCAGCTGCTCAGTCTGAGCAACCTAGAAGCACCTGATCACGTGCCTTGGCTACCACATAGAAATGAATAATCTCCTGGCCTGACATAGTGGCAGTCACATCATAAGACCTACCTGCATCTATGCATATCTTATACCTTGCTAGCTTGGCCTGAGGTGGGTGAGATTGTGTCCTGCCAAGCTGGGAGAGCAGTGTGCAGAGGGATATTGGCATTGGTCTTGCTGTAGGACGGGTACCTGAGAGGTGATGGACGGTTGAAGTCAGGGCGGGATGGGGCAGCTGATGCTGATGGAGCAGACGTTGGTTCTTATAGCGGGCTGCTTATTTGTGTTGGTGCTGCTCTCTTTCAGGAGTCAAAAGCCAAATAACCCCTCATGGCATTCAGCTGAGGTCTGAAGACTTCCTAGTTTGTCTGTGGACCTCCTTCAAGAACCAAGTTACAAATTCAACAGGTCATTTTGTATCAAAAGGTCAATTATGAAGCACCTAGAATTTTTCAATTATAAGAATATATTCTCTGGGTTCTGTTGTGGCCCAGATGATGGTAACTTTTTTTTCTATTATGAGTTCTGTTTTTTTTCCCCTCTCCCAGAAATTGGTTTTGATGTACCCAAGACTTAAGTTTCTCAATAAAGGAAATAAAGTCTCAAAAAAAAAAAAAAAGAACAGAGAAATCACAAGTTAAGGGCAATGAGTGTAGGTTGGAGTGTGGTTATTTGCCTTCACAATGGGAGTGTTCTTTTGTTTCAGAAAGATGCCAAGAACTAGAGCTGACAGTGAAGAGAAGCACAAGGCTATGCAGGACAGACCTATCACCATGGGGTTTTCACAATCCAGGAAGGCATTTGCAGGCAGTGGTTTTGTGCTGTGTTGGCATATTGATGGTCTAGACACTGCATACACTGATCCACATCTGGTGAAAATGTACATTTTTCTTATTTCATGATCATTAGTCTTTTGTTCATAGCCCCTCTTATTGAGTAGGTTAACCTGATAGCCTTCCTTTGTTACTTCAGATATCAGATGAATGTTGTGCGGGGACTAATGTGACTGTAGTATTGTGACATAGAAAGTTATGATTTCTCCTCCTAAATCAATTATACATTGGTCTGAAGATTCTGACACCATCAGAAACTTAGGAATGTGTATACACAGCCTCAGATTGGTTACAATATTGTCTCAATAGAAGGCACTTCCTGGGCTGGGGACCAATGGTCACCAGGTAAATGCCCTTGCTGCCCAAGCCTGATGATGTGAGTTTGGATGCCCAGGACACAGGTAAATGCTAGACATAGAAGCAGAAATGTCTGTAATCCCAGGGACCCCTACAGTGAGCTGAGACACAGAGATAGAATTTCTCTTGGGAGCTCATGGGACATCTAGCCTAGCTAATGCATCTGCAGAGAGACATAGTCTCAAGCAAAAGAGACAGGTGTTGACTGGCTCCACAAATTCATATGTGCACCATGGTACATGCACTCCCGCTCACATGGACTCCCTTTCTCTCAACTTAGAAAAGTAAAAAAATTGGTGAAAATTGTCACATTTGAGTAGTGGTATTTTCAATCATGGAGTCTTTATATTCTGTGTAAATAAGTGAATATTTGTAGTTTTGTTGATGCATATGTGTGCATGAATATGTATGCAGCCTGTATTTCTACATGTGTTACCTGGAGGTCAACTTAAGGTACATTCCTCTTGAGCCATCTAATTTGCTTTGTAATGTGTGGACTCTCCAGGGATTGCTGATTAGTCTAGTTTGGCTGGCCAGGGAGTGCCAGAGATTTGTATTTCTGCCTCCCCAGTACTGGAGTTACAGGCAGTGTCCACCACCACACCTGGATTTTTATGTGATTGTCTGTTGGCAAACCCTACTATTAAGGTTGCAGTCTAGCATGTCTGGAAAAGCTCTCCAATTAGACCTTACTGCCTGTAATTCCAGAAAACCTCTGAGGAAGGTCCATAGCCTATGGCCAGATTATAGTTTCAAATTCTACTTTCCTTACAAGAACCTGCCTAGAATCATTCCTACCCTAGCCATTAATATATGTATCTACCTTTGAATTCCTTACCCATTCTCTAATATCTATATAACCCCGTTCACACCAAATAAAGTTAAGTGAAGTTGATTCCTGAAGTCAATATATCTATCTCACATCCTCTGGATCCTGCCCCCAACACCTCCACACCCCTTTTCCTTGACACACAATGGCCAGCAGCCCTGGGTGAGAAGTGGGGTTCACAATTAATAGAAATTTACCAAAGTTCCCAGGCTTATGGGTAAGTAATTTATTTACTGAGCCATCTCCCCATTGCAATTCTCTCTTCTTTGGCCTATGGCTTGTTAAAAGACAGTTAATGTTAGATTTACAAAAGATTCAGCTGATCTCAATATAGACCATCAAACAAAATGTAAGGAAGTGGGAATGTCACTTCACCTCCACTCTAGAGTAAAAAGCCAAAGAGAAGGGGAAATTCTCCAGAAACAACCCCAGTAAACCAGACTTTTGGGTGGGATATATATATAACTCATCCCTCCTCACAAAGCTTAGGGGGAGCCATCATTGAAGAGGAGATAGAAGGAGTGTAAGAGCAAAACAGTGAGGAGGAATGCTGTAGGAAGGCTTCTGGCCATGATGTGGCAGCTGTACCCATTAACTCGCAGCAGATGTGTTTGCCTGAACAAGAATTGTATAAGATCAGATGGCTAATATTTTCATATGGATCAGGGAGGGGCTCATGAGCTCCTGCTCTGGCTGAGGCTATGAGAAGTTTATGGATTTTGGGGAATGAAAGTCAGTTACCTTCTGGGATGTTACTGGTAAGTCCACCATTTTCTGTAGATGTGTGTGTTAGCAGCACGGATTGGATTTCACAAGTTATAAAATGAAAAGCGATCAAACAAAAAATTAAAGAAGACATGAAATTGAGAGGTGAATAAGGGAGGATCCATGTCTAAATCTACTAAAGATCACATTAAAAATATTTTTGAATGGCAGGTCCTAGAATCAAACCATCGAAAGGGATTCTTATGTTCTGTATAAAATAGATGCTGAGATGGGACAGGGTTCCAGCTGTGTCAAGTTAACTTATTAAAGTGGGACAAAAAGGGAGTGGATCATAGACAAAATCCACCAAGGGGACTGGGAAAATGTCTTAGTTACATGTATGCATGTAAGTATGAGGGACTTGAGTTCAATTCCCAGCACTCATTTAAAAGTGCAAGTGCAACTCTAAGCACCTATAATCTCAGAACTAGTTTGGCAAAGACAGGAAGGTCTTTCTAGCTAGCTATTGTAGCCAGATTAAAAGCCTGCAGTTTCAGTGAAAGATACTGTCTCCAAAAAGAAGGTGGAGAGCAATACACACTTGTATGTGTGCACATCCTACTCCTCACCCCACTCTACTACTACCATCAGCACCACCACTGTGTTTGAGATTGGGTTTCCCATCTGTAAAGTCTTTCCAAGATACTAAGAATGCAAGGAACCACAGAACACTCTGAACCTTCGTAGAAGCTGCCCTGAAGTCTATTTCTGTGTACATTAGCATACTCAGGTAGAAGCTGAACGGTGCCAGTGGTGAGGGAATCATAGTTTTAACTAAAATTATCCAGTTTGAGGCTCTGGCAAGATTGTTTAGTTGGGGTAAGCACTTGCTCTGGAGGCCTGACAACTTGAGTTTCATTCCTGGACTTGAAAAAATGTGAAAGGAGGGAACTGATCTCCCACAGTTGCTTCTCATTTCCACATGTGTGCCATGTGTGTTTTGTTGGTTTGAATAAGAATAGCACCATTGGCTCATATATTTGGATACATGGTCATCAGTGAATGACAGACGTGAGAAGGATTAGAAGGCATGGTCTTGTCAGAGGTAGTGTGTCATGTGGAGTTGGGGGGTGAGAGGTATAGAATATGAGGGTTTCAAAAGCCAAAGTCAGGCCCAGTGGCTCTCTTCTTGTTCTTCAGATGTAGAACTCTGAGCTATTTCTTCAACACTAGGACTGCCTGTGTCACCTGGCAGCCTACTATGATGATAATATACTAAACCTCTGAAGTTAAGCTATAACAAATGCTTTCTTTTATAGGAGATGTCAAAGTCAGTGTGGATTGTGACAGCGGTAGATCGATGACCAAGCAGTTAATAGCAGGACTGAGATGTTGCTCTGACTGGGCTGACCATGTTTGGTTTAGGAATGTGGAAGACTTTTGGATTTTGGACCAGAATAGTGGTTCAATGGTTTAAATGGGGCTTATTGTGCTGTCTTCATTAGAGCACTGGAGACAGTGGTGCAGAGAGCAATGTAGATTATAATGACCTGGGTCAAGAGGCTTCAGCGGAGAAGGATCCTACCAACAAGTCTAGAGATTCTTCTCATGATATTTTGGAGAAGAATGTGGCAGCTTTATGGCTTTGTCCAAGACAGAGAGAGAGAGAGAGAGAGAGAGAGAGAGAGAGAGAGAGAGAGAGAGAGAGAGAGAGAGAGAAAAGGATTTGTCTAAGGCTAAATTGAAGAAATTTAGATTAATAGCACTGGTAGAGGAGATTTCAGGACAGTTTAGTACTGAGTGATGCATGGTTGCTGTGGTCACCCTTATGCAGATCTATAACAAAAAGGAGCAATTTGAGCAAACCAAAATGTATGGTTTGAGGAGTTATGAATACCTGAAAATGTAATGGAGATAAGACCAGTGTTCCAGGAGATAATATATTTTAAAAAAAGCCAGATGCTAAATAAATAAAGGGAGTGGTAACCTCAGGGAATGATCTCACCCAGCTAAGCTTCCAAATTGTGGAAAGAAATGAAAGAAAAGGTTAAGCAGTGAAAGAAACCTTGAGACCAGAGCCAATAAAGATGTAGTTGTATGAGGAGGTCATGTTCCAGTCCCAGCAAATAGTGGAATGGTAACAGTTTCATCCACATGGTTCTTTATTTAGAGTGAAGAATCCATGAAAGGAGCTGTGGAGTCTTCCTCCGTAGCTTAGTAAATTATCAGGATTGTTGTTTTAGGGGTATCCCTGAATTGAGACCCAAAGAGACCATTGAGTGAAGCTGTGAAGGTGAGGTTCAGATTATGTTGGAGATCCTAAGATATTGGAAATGCCACAGTTGTGGGATATCTTCTGACCACATGTGGGATGAGTTCAAGGGGGAGAAACTATTGCAGACATGTTGTGGTTTGCTCTGGAATTACCTGTATTTTGATGCTAATTCCACTGACCCAAGGACAGCTGCCTAGTCATGTACACAGGACTCAGGTGACTTCACCAGTAACTTCTCCCCATTTAATTTGTAAAATACAGGTGAGGGCTGGTGCAAGATAGAACGAGTCCTGTTATTGGATGAGAAGGAAGGATGGGCAGGAGAAACAGTTTAAGGGAAGAGGAAGAGATAGGAGGAGAGGGCAGGGAAACTGGGGAGACAACATGGAAGCTGATGTTATGATTCCACGCTGCCTTATTTATAACAGCCAGAAGCTGGAAAGAACCCAGATGCCCTTCAACAGAGGAATGGATACAGAAAATGTGGTACATCTACACAATGGAATATTACTCAGCTATCAAAAACAATGACTTTATGAAATTCGTAGGCAAATGGTCGGAACTGGAAAATATCATCCTGTGTGAGGTAACCCAATCACAGAAAGACATACATGGTATGCACTCATTGATAAGTGGCTATTAGCCCAAATGCTTGAATTACCCTAGATGCCTAGAACAAATGAAACTCAAGACGGACGATCAAAATGTGAATGTTTCACCCCTTCTTTAAAAGAGGAACAAGAATACCCTTGGCAGGGAAGAGAGAGGCAAAGATTAAAACAGAGACTGAAGGAACACCCATTCAGAGCCTGCCCCACATGTGGCCCATACATATACAGCCACCCAATTAGACAAGATGGATGAAGCAAAGAAGTGCAGACCGACAGGAGCCGGATGTAGATCGCTCCTGAGAGACACAGCCAGAATACAGCAAACACAGAGGCGTATGCCAGCAGCAAACCACTGAACTGAGAATAGGACCCCCGTTGAAGGAATCAGAGAAAGAACTGGAAGAGCTTGAAGGGGCTCCAGACCCCATATGTACAACAATGTCAAGCAACCAGAGCTTCCAGGGACTAAGCCACTACCTAAAGACTAAACATGGACTGACCCTGGACTCTGACCTCATAGGTAGCAATGAATATCCTAGTAAGAGCACCAGTGGAAGGGGAAGCCCTGGGTCCTGCTAAGACTGAACCCCCAGTGAACTAGACTGTGGGGGGGAGGGCGGCAATGGGGGGAGGGTTGGGAGGGGAACACCCATAAGGAAGGGGAGGGGGGAGGGGGATGTTTGCCGGGAAACCGGGAAAGGGAATAACACTCGAAATGTATATAAGAAATACTCAAGTTAATTAAAAAAAAAAAGAAAAAAAAAGATTCCACGCTGCATCTGTACAGGGTATTATGAATTTTTTTTCTGATGCACTCAATTTTATTTTTTTCACTTTTCCATCTGTATTAAACTGGCTATTTCTTATTTACATTTCAAAAGTTATTTCATTTCCTGGTTTCCAGGCCAACATTCCCCTAACCCTTCCCTCTCCCCTTCCATATGGATATTCCCCTCCCAATCCTCCCAACATTACCGAATTCCCCCCAAGAATCCCTATCATTGGGGATCCAGCCTTGGCAGGACCAAGGGCTTCCCCTTCCACTGGTGCTCTTACTATGCTATTCATTGCTACCTATGCAGTTGGAGCCCAGGGTCAGTCCATGTATAGCGTATGGATAGTGGCTTAGTCCCTGGAAGCTCTGATTGGTTGGCATTGCTGTTCATGTGGGATCTCTAGTCCCTTCAAGCTCTTTCAGTCCTTTCTCTCATTCCTACAACGGGGGTCCCATTTTCAGTTCAGTGGTTTGCTGCTGGCATTCTCCTCTGTACTCGCCGTATTCTGGCTTTGTCTCCCAGGAGAGATCTACATCTGGATCTTTGCTTCATCCATCTTATCTAGTTTGGTGTCTATATATGTATGGACCACGCATGCGGCAGGCTCTGAATGGGCGTTCCTTCAGCCTCTGTTCTAAACTTTTTCTCCCTATCCCCTCCTAAGGGTGTTCTTATTCCCATTTTCAATAAGGAGTTAAGCATCAGCATTTTGGTCTTCCTTCTTGACTTTCACGTGTTCTGTGCATCAAGGGTAATTTAAGCATTTGGGCTAATATCCACTTATCAATGAGTGCATACCATTTGTGCTTTCTGTGATTGGGTTACCTCAGTCAGGATGATATTTTCCAGTTCCATTTATTTGCATATGAATTTCATAAAGTCATTGTTTTTGATTGAGGTGTAGTATTCCATTGTGTAGATGTACCACATTTTCTGTATCCATTCCTCTGTTGAAGGGCATCTGGGTTCTTTCTAGCTTCTGGCTATTATAAATAAGGGTGCTATGAACATAGTGGAGCACGTGTCTTTTTTAATACGTTGGAGCATCTTTTGGGTATATGCCCAAGAGAGGTATAGCTGGATCCTCAGGTAGTTCAATGTCCAATTTTCTGAAGAACCTCAAGATTGATTTCCAGAATGGTTGTACCAGTCTGCAATCCCACCAACAATGGAGGAGTGTTCCTCTTTCTTCACGTCCTCACCAGCATCTGCTGTCACCTGAGTTTTTATCTTAGCCATTTTGACTGATGTAACATGAAATCTCAGGGTTGTTTTGATTTCCATTTCTCTTGTGAATAAAGATGTTGAACAATACTCTAGGTTCTTCTCAGCCATTCAGCATTCCTCAGCTGTGAATTCTTTGTTTAGCTCTGAACCGCATTTTTAATAGGGTTATTGGTCTCCCTGCAGTCTTACTTCGTTAATTCTTTGTATATTTTGGATATAAGCCCTCTATCTGTTTGGATTGGTAAAGATCTTTTCCCAATTTGTTTGTTGAGGTTTTGTCCTAACCACAGTGCCCTTTGCATTACAGAAGCTCTGTAGTTTTGTGAGATCCCATTTGTCAATGCTTGATCTTAGAGCATAAGCCATTGGTGTTTTGTTCAGGAAATTTCCTCAAGTGCCCATGTGTTCAAGATTCTTCACCACCTTTTTCTTCTATTAGTTTTAGTGTATCTGGTTTGATGTGGAGGTCCTTGATCCACTTGTAGTTAAGCTTTGTACAGGTTGATAAGGATGGATCGATCTGCATTTTTCTACATTCTGACCTCCATGTGAACCAGCACCATTTGCTGAAAATGCTATCTTTTTTTCCATTTGTCAAAAATGGAGAGACCATAGGTGTGTTGGTTCATTTCTGGGTCTTCATTTCTATTTCAATTCTCTATCTGCCTGTCTCTGTACCAATACCATTCAGGTTTTTATCAGTATTGCTCTGTAATACTGCTTGAGTTCAGGGATAATGATTTCCCCAGAAGGCAATTTATTGCTGAGGATAGTTTTAGCAATCCTGGTTTTTTGTCATTCCAGATGAATTTACAAATTGTTCTGTCTACCTCTATGAAGAATTGGGTTGGAATTTTGATGGGGATTGTATTGAATCTCTAGATCTCTTTTGGCAAAATGGACATTTTACTATATTGATCCCCCAATCTATGAGCCTGGGAGATCTTTCCATATTCTGAGACCTTCTTCAATTTCTTTCTTCAGAGGCTTGAAGTTCTTATCATACAGATCTTTCAGTAGCTTGCTTAAAGTAACACCGAGGGATTTTATATTATTTGGGAATATTATGAAGGGTGTCATTTCCTTATTTCCTTCTCAGCTTGTTTCTCTTTTGTGTAGATGAAGGCTGCCAGTTTTTTGAGTTAATTTTATATCCAGCCACTTTGCTGAAGTTTGTTATCAGGTTTAGTAGTTCTCTGGAGGAACTTTTGGGATCACTTAAATATATTATCATAGCATTTGCAAATAGTGATATTTTGACTTCTTCCTTTCCAAAATGTATCCCTTTGATCTCGTTTTGTTTTCTGATTTCTCTGGCTAGGACTTCAAGAATTATATTGAATAAGTAGGGAGAGAGTGGGCACCCTTGTCTAGTCCCTGATTTTAGTGGGATTGCTTCAAGTTTTTCTCCATTTATTTTAATGTTTGCTACTGGTTTGGTGTTTATGGCTTTTACTATGTTTAGGTATACACCCTGAATTCCTGTTCCTTCCAGGACTTTTATCATGAAGGGGTGTTGAATTTGTCAAATGCATTCTCAGCATCTAGTGAAATGATCATGTGGTTTTTATCTTTCAGTTTGTTTATATAGTGGATTATATTGATGGTTTTCCGTTTATTGAACCATTTCTGCATACCTGGTATGAAGTCTACTTTATCATGATGGGTTATTCTGATGTGTTCTTGGATTCAGTTTGCAAGAATTTTATTGAGTATTTTTGCATCGATATTCATAAGGGAAATTGGTCTGAAGTTCTCTTTCTTTGTTGGCTCTTTGTGTGGTTTAGGTCTAAGAGTGATTGTGGCTTCATAGAAGTAATCTGGCAGTCCTCCGTCTGTTTAATTTTGTGGAATAGTTTGGACAGTATTGGTATGAGGTCTCATATGAAGGTCTGATAGAATTCTGTGCTGAATCCATTTGGACCTGGGCTCTTTTTGGTTGGGAGACTTTTAATGACTGCTTCTGTGTCTTTAGGAGTTATGGGGTTGTTTAACTGGTTTATCTGTTCCTGATTAACTTAGGCACCTGGTATCTGATTAGGAAATCGTCCATTTCCTCCAGATTTTCAAGTTATGTAGCATATAGGCTATTGTAGTAGGATTTGATGACTTTTTAAAAATTTCCTCTGATTCTGTTGTTATGTCTCCCTTTTCATTTGTAATTTTGTTAATATGAACACACTCTCTGTGTCCTCTATTTAGTCTAGCTAAGGGTTTATCTATCTTATTGATATTTTCAAAGAACCAGCTATGGTTCTCTTGATTCTCTGAATAGACCTTTCTGTTTCTATTTGGTTGATTTCAGCTCTGAGTTTGATTTCCTGCCTTCTACTGCTCCTGGGTGTATTTGCTTCTTTTTTTGTTATGAAGAGCAGCTTTAGCACGTTGTGGTCTGATAGGACGCATGGGATTATTTCTATCTTTCTGTATCTGTTGTGGCCTGTTTTATGACCAATTATATGGTCAATTTTGGAGAAAGTACCATGAGGTGGTGAGAAGAAGGTATATCCTTTTGTTTTGTGATAAAATGTTCTATAAATATCTGTTAAATCCATTTGGTTCATGACTTCTCTTAGCTGTCTATGTCTCTGTTTAATTTCTGTTTCTATGATCTGCCCTTTGATGAGATTGGGGTGTTGAAATCTCTTACTATTATTGTGTGAGGTGCAATATGTGCTTTTAGCTTTATTAAGGTTTCTTTTATGTATATAGGTATTTGGAGCATAGATATTTAGGATTGAGAGTTCATCCTGGTGGATTTTTTCTTTGATGAATATGAAGTGTCCTTCTTTATCTTTTTGGATGACTTTTGGTTGAAAATCGATGTTATTCAATATTAGAGTGACTACTCCAGCTTGCTTCTTCAGACCATTTTCTTGGAAAGTTGTTTTCCAGCATTTTACTGTGATGTAGTGTCTGTCTTTGTCTCTGAAGTGTGTTTGCTGTAGGCAACAAAATGCTTTTTTTAATCTGTGTCTTTTTATTGGGGAATGGGATCTATTCATGTTGAGAGATATTAAGGAATAGTGATTGTTGCTTCCTGTCATCTTCCTATTTGGAGGTTACATTATGTTTGTGTGCTTGTCTTCTCTTTGTTTTGTTGCAAAACGATTAGTTTCTTGCTTTTTCTAGTGTGTAGCTTGCCTCCTTGTGTTTGGCTTTACCATTTATTATCCTTTGTAGGTTTGTAGAAAAATATTTTTTAAATTTGGTTTTGGCATGGAATATCTTGGTTTCTCCATTTATGTTAATTGAGAGTTTTGCTGGTATTTGTGTTCTTTTAGGGTCTGTATGACATCTGTCCAGGATCTTCTGGCTTTCAAAATCTCTGGTGAGAAATCTGTTGTAATTCTGATAGGTCTGCCTTTATATGTTACTTGACATTTTTCCCTTATTGCTTTTAATATTCTTTCTTTGTTTTGTGCATTTGGTGTTTTGACTATTATGTGACTGGAGGCTTTTCTTTTCTGGTCCAATCTATTTGGAGTTCTGTAGACGTCTTGTGTATTTATGGGCATCTCTTTCTTTAGGTTAGGGAAGTTTTCTTCTGTGACTTTATTGAAGATATTTACTAGTCCTTTGAGTTGGGAGTCTTCACTCTCTTCCATAACTATTATTCTTAGTTTGATCTTCTCATTGTGTCCTGGATTTCCTGTATGTTTTGGGCCAGTAGCTTTTTTCGTTTTATCTTTGACAGTTGTGTCGATGATATCTATGGAATCTTCTGGTCCTGAGATTCTCTCTTCTATCTCCTGTATTCTGTTGATGATGCTTGTATCTACAGCTCATTTTTTCTTCCTTCGGATTTCTCTATCCAGAGTTGTCTCCCTTGGTGCTTTCTTTATTAATTCTATTTCCATTTTCAATTCCTTCACCTGTTTGATTGTGTTTTCCTGTAATTCTTTCAGGGATTTTTGTGTTTCCTCTCTAATGGCTTCTACTTGTTTATTTGTGTTTTCCTGCACTTCTCTAAGGGTGTCTTTATGTCTTTCTTGAAGTCCTCCATCATCATGATCAAATATGATTTTAAATCTATTTCTTGCTTTTCTGGTGATTTTGGCTGTTCAATGTTTGCTTTTGTGGGAGAATTGGGCTCTGATGATGCCATGTAGTCTTGTTTTCTGTTCTTTGGGTTCCTGTGCTTGCCTCTTGGCGTCAGGTTGTCTCTGGTGTTGCCTTGTTCTGCTATTTCTGACAGTAGCTTGACCGTCCTATAGGCCTGTGTGTCAGGAGTGCTGAAGACCTCTTTTCCTGTTTTCTTCCAGACAGTTATGGGAACAAAGTGTTTTGTTTCCAAGCGTGTAGTCGCTCCTTTCTACTGGCTTTCAGCTATTCCCCTGGGTTTGTATCCAGAGTCCACCAGGCAGGTCACTTGAAGCAGAAAAGTTGGTCTTGTCTCTGTTCTCAGGCCTGAAGTCTCTCCTCAGGGCTGGGTTTCAGCTCTCCATGAGAGCAATGACCAGAGGAGCCTGTCCCTACTTTTGGGTCCCTGTGTGCAGGGGGCTGTGATGGTGCTAGGTGTTTTCTTCTAGAGACAGAAATGTGGGCAGAGAGTAGTCTCCTCTGGCTTCCCAGACATGTCTGCCCCTCTGAAGGTGTACCTCTCCCTCCCACAGGATTTGGGTGCAGGGAACTGTTTTACCAAGTCTGTTCAGATCCAGATGCAGTCTGGACCACAGGGCTCCTGCAGCTTGACTTCCCCTATCTTCCTGTTCCCAGAGGCCCTATACAATTTCCTCTTGCACCAGGGATTGGGAAAAGGTGGAGAGAAGTGGTGGTCTCTCCTGCCCTGCAGTTTCAGGATTGCACACACGTCTGGGTGATGAGCTTTCTCTTCCTTGGTGTTTGGGAGCAGGGAGGAGTAGGCCATGATCAACGAGGTTTGTTATGAATATTCTTAAGGGATGGATGTTGTATATTTAGGTGGGCAATTATATCTTATCAATTAGATCAAAGGTTATTGTGTTCTGTATTTTCATGTGCAATTTAAGTGTAAGAGGGTGAGTGATGGTTGGAGAGTCTGGGCTGCCACAGAATTGGGATGTGTGCTTCTGACATGGAAACCAGCCCTGGAAACTGGATGGGTAGAGAGATTGTTGATAGCTCAGAGAGAGGTCTTCAGCTGTTTGATATGTGATGGAGCAGAATGGGTGTGATGTTTTACTGACTAGGATTAAGATCAGGTATCCTGTGGTAACACAGTGCCGGACCCAGAGCAGGTAAAAAGACTTTTCTTTCTTTTTTTTTTTTTATTAACTTGAGTATTTCTTATATACATTTCGAGTGTTATTCCCTTTCCCGGTTTCCGGGCAAACATCCGCCTCCTCCCTCCCCTTCCTTACGGGTATTCCCCTCCCAGTCCTCCCCCCATTGCCACCCTCCCCCCAACAGTCTAGTTCACTGGGGGTTCAGTCTTAGCAGGACCCAGGGCTTCCCCTTCCACTGGTGCTCTTACTAGGATATTCATTGCTACCTATGAGGTCAGAGTCCAGGGTCAGTCCATGTATAGTCTTTAGGTAGTGGCTTAGTCCCTGGAAGCTCTGGTTGGTTGGCATTGTTGTACATATGGGGTCTGGAGCCCCTTCAAGCTCTTCCAGTTCTTTCTCTGATTCCTTCAACGGGGGTTCTATTCTCAGTTCAGTGGTTTGCTGCTGGCAATCGCCTCTGTATTTGCTGTATTCTGGCTGTGTCTCTCAGGAGCGATCTACATCCGGCTCCTGTCGGTCTGCACTTCTTTGCTTCATCCATCTTGTCTAATTGGGTGGCTGTATATGTATGGGCCACATGTGGGGCAGGCTCTGAATGGGTGTTCCTTCAGTCTCTGTTTTAATCTTTGTCTCTCTCTTCCCTGCCAAGAGTATTCTTGTTCCCCTTTTAAAGAAGGAGTGAAGCATTCACATTTTGATCATCCGTCTTGAGTTTCATTTGTTCTAGGCATCTAGGGTAATTCAAGCATTTGGGCTAATAGCCACTTATCAATGAGTGCATACCATGTATGTCTTTCTGTGATTGGGTTAGCTCACTCAGAATGATATTTTCCAGTTCCAACCATTTGCCTACGAATTTCATAAAGTCGTTGTTTTTGATAGCTGAGTAATATTCCATTGTGTAGATGTACCACATTTTCTGTATCCATTCTTCTGTTGAAGGGCATCTGGGTTCTTTCCAGCTTCTGGCTATTATGAATAAGGCTGCGATGAACATAGTGGAGCACTTGTCTTTTTTATATGTTGGGGCATCTTTTGGGTATATGCCCAAGAGAGGTATAGCTGGATCCTCAGGCAGTTCAATGTCCAATTTTCTGAGGAACCTCCAGACTGATTTCCAGAATGGTTGTACCAGTCTGCAATCCCACCAATAATGAATTGAGGAGTGTTCCTCTTTCTCCGCATCCTCGCCAGCATCTGCTGTCACCTGAGTTTTTGATCTTAGCCATTCTCACTGGTGTGAGGTGAAATCTCAGGGTTGTTTTGATTTGCATTTCCCTTATGACTAAAGATGTTGAACATTTCTTTAGGTGTTTCTCAGCCATTCGGCATTCCTCAGCTGTGAATTGTTTGTTTAGCTCTGAACCCCATTTTTTAATAGGGTTATTTGTTTCCCTGCGGTATAACTTCTTGAGTTCTTTGTATATTTTGGATATAAGGCCTCTATCTGTTGTAGGATTGGTAAAGATCTTTTCCCAATCTGTTGGTTGCCGTTTTGTCCTAGCCAACAGTGTCCTTTGCCTTACCGAAGCTTTGCAGTTTTATGAGATCCCATTTGTCGATTCTTGATCTTAGAGTATAAGCCATTGGTGTTTTGTTCAGGAAATTTTTTCCAGTGCCCATGTGTTCCAGATGCTTGCCTAGTTTTTCTTCTATTAGTTTGAGTGTGTCTGGTTTGATGTGGAGGTCCTTGATCCACTTGGACTTAAGCTTTGTACAGGGTGATAAGTATGGATCGATCTGCATTTTTCTACATATTGACCTCCAGTTGAACCAGCACCATTTGCTGAAAATGCTATCTTTTTTCCATTGGATGGTTTTGGCTCCTTTGTCAAAAATCAAGTGACCATAGGTGTGCAGGTTCATTTCTGGGTCTTCAATTCTGTTCCATTGGTCTATCTGTCTGTCTCTGTACCAATACCATGCAGTTTTTATCACTATTGCTCTGTAATACTGCTTGAGTTCAGGGATAGTGATTCCCCCTGAAGTCCTTTTATTGTTGAGGATAGTTTTAGCTATCCTGGGTTTTTTGTTATTCCAGATGAATTTGCAAATTGTTCTGTCTAACTCTTTGAAGAATTGGACTGGTATTGTGATGGGGATTGCATTGAATCTGTAGATCATTTTGGTAAAATGGCCATTTTTACTATATTAATCCTGCCAATCCATGAGCATGGGAGATCTTTCCATCTTCTGAGGTGTTCTTCAATTTCTTTCTTCAGTGTCTTGAAGTTCTTATTGTACAGATCTTTTACTTGCTTGGTTAAAGTCACACCGAGGTACTTTATATTATTTGGGTCTATTATGAAGGGTGTCATTTCCCTAATTTCTTTCTCGGCTTGTTTCTCTTTTGTGTAGAGGAAGGCTACTGACTTATTTGAGTTAATTTTATACCCAGCCACTTTGCTGAAGTTGTTTATCAGCTTTAGTAGTTCTCTGGTGGAACTTTTGGGATCACTTAAATATACCATCATATCATCTGCAAATAGTGATATTTTGACTTCTTCTTTTTTTTATACCGAATATACTTATTTTTTTATTAGATATTTTATTTACATTTCTAATGTTATCCCCTTCCCGGTTTCCTGTCCATGAACTCCGTATCCCATGCCCCCCTCCCTTCTTCTATGAGGGTGCTCCCCCACCCACTCACCACTACTGCCTGCCCGCCCTGTACGTATGTAGGTATTCCCCTGCACCTCAGCATCGAGCCTTCCCGGGACCAAGGGCTTTTTCTCCCATTAATGCCCGACAAGGCCATCCTCTGCTACATATGCAGTTGGAGCCATGAGTTGCACCATGTGTACTCTTTGGTTGGTGGTTTAGTTCCTGGGAGCTCTCAGGGGTGCGGTAGGGGGGTGGGTTGGTTGGTTGATATTATTGTTCTTCCTATGGGGTTGCAAACCCCTTCAGCTCCTTGAGTCTTTTCTCTACCTCTTCCATTGGGTCCCCTTGCTCAGTCTGATGGTTGGCTGCGAGCATCCGCATCTGTATTTGTCAGGTTCTGACCGAGCCTCTCAGAGGACAGCTGTATCAGGCCCCTGTCAGTCTGTACTTCTTGGCATCAGCAATAGTGTCTGGGTTTGGTGTCTGCATGTGAGATGGACTCCCCCAGGTGGGGCAGTCTCTGGATGGCCTTTCTTTCAGTCTCTGCTCCACATTTTGTCTCCATATTTCCTTTAGACAGAAGCAATTCTGGGTTAAAAAGTTGAAGATGAGTGGCCCCATCCCCCAACGGGGGGCTTTACCTAACCTCTGGATATGTTCTCTACAGGTTCTCCCTCCCCTTTGTTGGGCATTTCAGCTAATCTCATTCCCATTGGGTCCTGGGAGTATCTTACTTTCCTGGCATCCGGGACTTGCTGGTGGCTACGGCCAGTTCCCCATCCCCATTGTTACACACCTCTGTTCAAATTCCTGACCCTCTGTATATCATACACATATCCTTCCATACCTGATCCTACCTCCTTTTCCCCCTACCTCTCTTCTCTTCCTCCCAAGTTCCTCCTACCATCTACTTCCCGTGAATATTTTGTTCCCCTCTTCTAAGAAGGACTGAAGCATCTACACTTTGGTCATCCTTCTTTTTGGGCTTCATATGGTATGTGAATTGTATCTTGGGAATTCCAAGATTTGGGGCTAATATCCACTTATCAGTGAGTGCATATTGTGTGTGCTCTTTTAAGACTGGATTACCTCACTCTGAATAATATTTTCTAGTTCTATCCTTTTGCCTGCGAATTTCAGTAAATCATTGTTTTTAATGGCTGAGTACTACTCACTCCATTGTGTAAATGTACCACATTTTCTGTATCCATTCCTCTCTTGAAGGACATCTGGGTTCTTTCCAGCTTCTGGCTATTATAAATAAGGCTGCAATGAACATAGTGGACCACGTGTCTCTTTTATATGTTGAGGCATCTTTTGGGTATATGCCCAAGAGAGGTATAGCTGGATCCTCAGGCAGTTCAATGTCCAATTTTCTGAGGAACCTCCAGACTGATTTCCAGAATGGTTTTACCAGTCTGCAATCCCACCAACAATGGAGAAGTGTTCCTCTTTGTCTACATCCTCGCCAGCATCTGCTGTCACCTGAGTTTTTGATCTTAGCCATTCTGACTGGGGTGAGGTAGAATCTCAGAGTTGTTTTGATTTGTGTTTTCCTGATGACTAAGGATATTGAACACTTCTTCAGATGCGATATTCCTCAATTGAGAATTCTTTGTCTAGCTCTATACCCATTTTTTAATAGGGTTATTTGGTTCTTTGGAGTTTAACTTCTTGAGTTTTTTGAACATATTGTATATTAGCCCTCTATTGTATGTAGGATTGGTAGAGATCTTTTCCTAATTTGTTGGTTGCCATTTTGTACTACTTGACAGTGTCCTTTGGCTTACAGAAGATTTGCAATTTTTTTCTTTTTTTTTCTTTTTTTTTTTATTAACTTGAGTATTTCTTATATACATTTCGAATGTTATTCCCTTTCCCGGTTTCCGGGCAAACATCCCCCTCCCCCCTCCCCTTCCTTATGGGTGTTCCCCTCCCAACCCTCCCCCCATTGCCGCCCTCCCCCCATAGACTAGTTCACTGGGGGTTCAGTCTTAGCAGGACCCAGGGCTTCCCCTTCCACTGGTGCTCTTACTAGGATATTCATTGCTACATATGGGGTCAGAGTCCAGGGTCAGTCCATGTATAGTCTTTAGGTAGTGGCTTAGTCCCTGGAAGCTCTGGTTGCTTGGCATTGTTGTACTTTTGGGGTCTCGAGCCCCTTCAAGCTCTTCCAGTTCTTTCTCTGATTCCTTCAACAGGGGACCTAATCTCAGTTCAGTGGTTTGCTGCTGGCATTCGCCTCTGTATTTGCTGTATTCTGGCTGTGTCTCTCAGGAGCGATCTACATCCGGCTCCTGTCGGTCTGCACTTCTTTGCTTCATCCATCTTGTCTAATTGGGTGGCTGTATATGTATGGGCCACATGTGGGGCAGGCTCTGAATGGGTGTTCCTTCAGTCTCTGTTTTAATCTTTGCCTCTCCCTTCCCTGCCAAGGGTATTCTTTTTCCTCATTTAAAGAAGGAGTGAAGCATTCACATTTTGATCATCCGTCTTGAGTTTCGTTTGTTCTAGGGATCTAGGGTAATTCAAGCATTTGGGCTAATAGCCACTTATCAATGAGTGCATACCATGTATGTCTTTCTGTGATTGGGTTAGCTCACTCAGGATGATATTTTCCAGTTCCAACCATTTGCCTACGAATTTCATAAACTCGTTGTTTTTGATAGCTGAGTAATATTCCATTGTGTAGATGTACCACAATTTCTGTATCCATTCCTCTGTTGAAGGGCATCTGGGTTCTTTCCATTTTCTGGCTATTATAAATAAGGCTGCGATGAACATAGTGGAGCACGTGTCTCTTTTATATGTTGAGGCATCTTTTGGGTATATGCCCAAGAGAGGTATAGCTGGATCCTCAGGCAGTTCAATGTCCAATTTTCTGAGGAACCTCCAGACTGATTTCCAGAATGGTTTTACCAGTCTGCAATCCCACCAACAATGGAGGAGTGTTCCTCTTTCTCCACATCGTTGCCAGCATCTGCTGTCACCTGAGTTTTTGATCTTAGCCATTCTCACTGGTGTGAGGTGAAATCTCAGGGTTGTTTTGATTTGCATTTCCCTTATGACTAAAGATGTTGAACATTTCTTTAGGTGTTTCTCAGCCATTCGGCATTCCTCAGCTGTGAATTCTTTGTTTAGCTCTGAACCCCATTTTTTAATAGGGTTATTTGTTTCCCTGCGGTATAACTTCTTGAGTTCTTTGTATATTTTGGATATAAGGCCTCTATCTGTTGTAGGATTGGTAAAGATCTTTTCCCAATCTGTTGGTTGCCGTTTTGTCCTAACCACAGTGTCCTTTGCCTTACAGAAACTTTGCAGTTCTATGAGATCCCATTTGTCGATTCTTGATCTTAGAGCATAAGCCGTTGGTGTTTTGTTCAGGAAATTTTTTCCAGTGCCTATGTGTTCCAGATGCTTCCCTAGTTTTTCTTCTATTAGTTTGAGTGTGTCTGGTTTGATGTGGAGGTCCTTGATCCACTTGGACTTAAGCTTTGTACAGGGTGATAAGCATGGTTCGATCTGCATTCTTCTACATGTTGCCCTCTAGTTGAACCAGCACCATTTGCTGAAAATGCTATCTTTTTTCCATTGGATGGTTTTGGCTCCTTTGTCAAAAATCAAGTGACCATAGGTGTGTGGGTTCATTTCTGGGTCTTCAATTCTATTCCATTGGTCTATCTGTCTGTCTCTGTACCAATACCATGCAGTTTTTATCACTATTGATCTGTAATACTGCTTGAGTTCAGGGATAGTGATTCCCCCTGATGTCCTTTTATTGTTGAGGATAGCTTTAGCTATCCTGGGTTTTTTGTTATTCCAGATGAATTTGCAAATTGTTCTGTGTAACTCTTTGAAGAATTGGATTGGTATTTTGATGGGGATTGCATTGAATCTGTAGATTGCTTTTGGTAAAATGGCCATTTTTACTATATTAATCCTGCCAATCCATGAGCATGGGAGATCTTTCTATCTTCTGAGGTCTTCTTCAATTTCTTTCCTCAGTGTCTTGAAGTTCTTATTGTACAGATCTTTTACTTGCTTGGTTAAAGTCACACCGAGGTACTTTATATTATTTGGGTCTATTATGCAGGGTGTCGTTTCCCTAATTTCTTTCTCGGCTTGTTTCTCTTTTGTATAGAGGAAGGCAACTGATTTATTTGAGTTAATTTTATACCCAGCCACTTTGCTGAAGTTGTTTATCAGCTTTAGTAGTTCTCTGGTGGAACTTTTGGGATCACTTAAATATACTATCATGTCATCTGCAAATAGTGATATTTTGACCTCTTCTTTTCCGATCTGTATCCCCTTGATCTCCTTTTGTTGTCTGATTGTTCTGGCTAGAACTTCAAGAACTATATTTAATAGGTAGGGAGAGAGTGGGCAGCCTTGTCTAGTCCCTGATTTTAGTGGGATTGCTTCAAGTTTCTCTCCATTTAGTTTAATGTTAGCAACTGGTTTGCTGTATATGGCTTTTACTATGTTTATGTATGGGCCTTGAATTCCTATTCTTTCCAGGACTTTTATCATGAAGGGGTGTTGAATATTGTCAAATGCTTTCTCAGCATCTAATGAAATGATCATGTGGTTTTGTTCTTTCAGTTTGTTTATATAATGGATCACGTTGATGGTTTTCCGTATATTAAACCATCCCTGCATGCCTGGGATGAAGCCTACTTGATCATGGTGGATGATTGTTTGGTCTGCTCTTGGATTCGGTTTGCCAGAATTTTATTGATTATTTTTGCGTCGATATTCATAAGGGAAATTGGTCTGAAGTTCTCTTTCTTTGTTGGGTCTTTGTGTGTTTTAGGCATAAGAGTAAGTGTGGCTTCATAGAAGAAATTCGGTAGTGCTCCATCTCTTTCAATTTTGTGGAATAGTTTGGATAATATTGGTATGAGGTCTTCTATGAAGGTTGATAGAATTCTGCACTAAACCCGTCTGGACCTGGGTTCTTTTTGGTTGGGAGACCTTTAATGACTGCTTCTATTTCCTTAGGAGTTATGGAGTTGTTTAACTGGTTTATCTGTTCCTGATTTAACTTCAGTACCTGGTATCTGTCTAGGAAATTGTCCATTTCCTGCAGATTTTCAAGTTTTGTTGAATATAAGCTTTTATAGTAAGATATGATGATTTTTTGAATTTCCTCTGAATCTGTAGTTATGTCTCCCTTTTCATTTCTGATTTTGTTAATTTGGACACACTCTCTGTGTCCTCTCGTTAGTCTGGCTAAGGGTTTATCTATCTTGTTGATTTTCTCAAAGAACCAACTTTTGGTTCTTTTGATTGTTTCTATGGTCCTATTTGTTTCTACTTGGTTAATTTCAGCTCTGAGTTTGATTATTTCCTGCCTTCTACTCATCCTGGGTGTATTTGCTTCTTTTTGTTCTAGAGCTTTTAGGTGTGCTGTCAAGCTGCTGACCTATGCTCTTTCCTGTTTCTTTCTGCAGGCACTCAGCACTATGAGTTTTCCTCTTAGCACAGCTTTCATTGTGTCCCATAAGTTTGGGTATGTTGTCCCTCATTTTCATTAAATTCTAAAAAGTCTTTAATTTCTTTCTTTATTTCTTCCTTGACCAGGTTATCACTGAGTAGAGTATTTTTCAATTTCCACGTATATGTGGGCATTCTTCCCTTATTGTTATTGAAGACTAGTTTTAGGCCGTGGTGGTCCGATAGCACGCATGGGATTATTTCTATCTTTTTGTACCTGTTGAGGCCCGTTTTTTGACCAATTATATGGTCAATTTTGGAGAAAGTACCATGAGGAGCTGAGAAGAACGTATATCCTTTTGCTTTAGGATAGAATGTTCTATAAATATCCATTAAGTCCATTTGGCTCATGACTTCTCTTAGTCTGTCTACGTCTCTGTTTAATTTCTGTTTCCATGATCTGTCCATTGATGAGAGTGGGTTGTTGAAATCTCCTACTATTATTGTGTGAGGTGCAATGTGTGTTTTTAGCTTTAGTAAGGTTTCTTATACGCATGTAGGTGCCCTTGTATTTGGGGCATAGATATTTAGGATTGAGAGTTCATCATGGTGGATTTTTCCTTCGATGAATATGAAGTGTCCTTCCTTATCTTTTTTGATGACTTTTAGTTGAAAATTGATTTTATTTGATATTAGAATGGCTACTCCAGCTTGCTTCTTGACCATTTGCTTGGAAAGTTGTTTTCCATCCTTTCACTCTGAGGTAGTGTCTGTCTTTGTCTCTGAGGTGTGTTTCCTGCAGGCAGCAGAATGCAGGGTCCTCGTTGCGTATCCAGTTTGTTAATCTATGTCTTTTTATTGGGGAGTTGAGGCCATTGATGTTGAGAGATATTAAGGAATAGTGATTATTGCTTCCCGTTATATTCATATTTGGATGTGAGGTTATGTTTGTGTGCTTTCATTCTCTTTGTTTTGTTGCCAAGACGATTAGTTTCTTGCTTCTTCTAGGGTATAGCTTGCCTCCTTATGTTGGGCTTTACCATTTATTATCCTTTGTAGTGCTGGATTTGTAGAAAGATATTGTGTAAATTTGGTTTTGTTATGGAATATCTTGGTTTCTCCATCTATGTTATGTGAGAATTTTGCAGGATACAGTAACCTGGGTTGGTATTTGTGTTCTCTTAGGGTCTGTATGACATCAGTCCAGGATCTTTTGGCCTTCATAGTTTCTGGCGAAAAGTCTGGTGTGATTCTGATAGGTCTGCCTTTATATGTTACTTGACCTTTTTCCCTTACTGCTTTTAATATTCTTTCTTTATTTTGTGCATTTGGTGTTTTGACTGTTATGTGACAGGAGGTGTTTCTTTTCTGGTCCAATCTATTTGGGGTTCTGTAGGCTTCTTGTATGCCTATGGGTATCTCTTTTTTTAGGTTAGGGAAGTTTTCTTCTATGATTTTGTTGAAGATATTTACTGGTCCTTTGAGCTGGGAGTCTTCGCTCTTTTCTATACCTATTATCCTTAGGTTTGATCTTCTCATTGAGTCCTGGATTTCCTGTATGTTTTGGACCAGTATCTTTTTCCGCTTTGCAATGTCTTTGACAGTTGAGTCAATAATTTCTATGGAATCTTCTGCTCCTGAGATTCTCTCTTCCATCTCCTGTATTCTGTTGGTGAAGCTTGTATCTACAGCTCCTTGTCTCTTCTTTTGGTTTTCTATATCCAGGGTTGTTTCCATGTGTTCTTTCTTGATTGCTTCTATTTCCATTTTTAATTCCTTCAACTGATTGATTGTGTTTTCCTGGAATTCTTTCAGGGATTTTTGTGACTCCTCTCTATGGGCTTCTACTTGTTTATTTATGATTTCCTGGAATTCTTTCAGGGATTTTTGTGACTCCTCTCTATGGGCTTCTACTTGTTTAATTATGTTTTCCTGGCCTTCTTTCAGGGATTTTTGTGATTCTTCTCTGTAGGCTTCTACTTGTTCTCTAAGGGAGTTCTTCACATCTTTCTTGAAGTCCTCTAGCATCATGATTAAATATGATTTTGAAACTAGATCTTGCTTTTCTGGTGTGTTTGGATATTCCATGTTTGTTTTGGTGGGAGAATTGGGCTCCGATGGTGCCATGTAGTCTTGGTTTCTGTTGCTTGGGTTCCTGCGCTTGCCTCTCACCATCAGATTATCTCTAGTGTTACTTTGTTCTGCTATTTCTGACAGTGGCTAGACTGCCCTATAAGCCTGTGTGTCAGGAGTGCTGTAGACCTGTTTTCCTGTTTTCTTTCAGCCTGCTATGGGGACAGAGTGTTCTGCTTTTGGGCGTGTAGTTTTTCCTCTCTACAGGTCTTCAGCTGTTCCTGTGGGCCTGTGTCTTGAGTTCACCAGACAGGTCACTTGCAGCAGAAAAGTTGGTCTTACCTGTGGTCCCGAGGCTCATGTTCGCTCTCGGGGTGCTGCCCATGAGCTCTCTGCGGCGGCAGCAACCAGGAAGATCTGTGCCGCTGTTTCCGAGAGCTTCAGTGCACCAGGGTTCCAGATGGCGTCTGGTGTTTTCCTCTGGCGTCCGAGATGTGTGTGCACAGTGCAGTCTCTTCTGGTTTCCCAGGCGTGTCTGCCTCTCTGAGGGTTTAGCTCTCCCTCCCCGACTTTTATTTTTTTTAAATAATTTTACAACAACGCAGACAACAAAGTGGAAGGGGTTGGAAGTACTGAAAAATGCTTTGGCATCAGAAATGGGGATGCAGAATTTGTTTTGCCCTGCCTGTTTTTGGTTTTGCACTGATCCAGTATTTATTGACTTTGGTCATTTTCTTCTCTTTTGAAATGCTAAAGCATGTTTTGTGTCATTTTATGTGGGAAGTATGTGATCAGAATTTTTACTTATATTTCATTGGGTGTTACAGTTAAGAGATTATCTTGAGTTTCAGGAGAGACTTTGAACTTTGGACTTTAAAACAGTATTAAGGCTGTTGTAGAACTCTTATTGGAACTTTGAAAATTGGACTAGCCATACTTTGAAATACAATATGGCCTCTGTCCTGTGTGTGGGGCCTAGTAGAGAATAGAGGCTTTGCTCTGGGGAACATTTTTCACCTAAACCTGTGGAATTCAGCACCATGGAATCAAGACAAAATCAGGTAAAAAGTGGTTTCCTTGGAAACACATGAAAACTATTTTTAGATAACTCTTTGAGTCTGAGGTAATTGAGAGCTGCCTATGTTTTAAGCCTGGATGCAAGTGTGAGCGTTATAAGAATGAGGGTAGCATACCATGTTTTTCCTTCTTCCCTCTTCCACCAGAGATATTTGAAGATCTGTCACACTTGACCATGTCCAGAGATATCTGGAGAAACATCCACTAGGGAAACATATTTATCTTTCTCATTCCAAATCCTCCACCAGCTCCTCCCAGTATATGAAAGAGAGGAATTTTAGCTACTATCACAGTCAAATCACTTCTGCCAATCATCTTTTGTGTACTGAAATCTGGATGAGAGTGTGAAAGCACCTAGTCATTCTTTGTATGTTGTACATAACCTGAGAAGACACAGAGAGGAGCACTGATGAGTCCTCTAAGCCCTGTGATAACAATCAAAGATATTTCTGAGAAGGCAATTTATTTGCAATAAAATTATTTTTAAAACAATTTCTTACTATGTAGCCCTGGCTGTCTTGGGATTTGTTATGAAAATCATTCTGCTTGTCAACTTAGACATCTGCTTATCTCTCCCTCCTGAATGAAGAAAGTAGGTGCACCACTAAACTTTGCTTAACATTCATTTTCTTATTAATAAAACTTTGGCTAGGGATATTACTCATTATGTAAATTCTTTAAAGTAAATGTGAGAATCTGAGTTCAAATGTCCTCAATTCTCATAAAAAATGGCCTATTCGTTAGAAGTAGAGAATTTCTCCATACAGCACACACTTAACTGTCTCATTGGAAATTTCATTCTCTGGGTATGGAATGCAGTCAAACCACAGCTCCTTTTTCCTTCTAGGAGGAATTTTATGAATCCAGGACTACAAATTTCACTGCATACAGACTTGGGAGTCTGAGGAAAACCACGTATGTGTAGGTTAAATGTTGATTTTTGCCCACTACCCTAATAAGCATATTGCTCATAGACCTGAATCATTAATCAACATAGTCTTTGCATCCATAAATAACTGGATGTTCCTATTGATTGTACATGACATGTCCAATGAATGGTGATGAGCTTTAATATGTGCTGTGACTTGGACATAGTGAAGTCTTTAATTGGAGAGATCTTGTGCTTGGGAAGATGGCTCAGTATAAGAGCATGTAACTCTCTTGCCGAGATGCTGAATTTGGTTCCCAGAACCCATATTACATGGCTAAAAACTGCCTGTAACTTCAGATTCAGGAAATCAAATAGCCCCTTCTGGCCTCCTTGGGCACCAGCACTCAACAGGTAGATATTTGTGTATTCATACAAATAATGAAAAACAAAACAAAATTTTAAAGGGAAGTAAGTTAGTCATTGAAGGTTTCTCATTGGGAGACATTGCAACAATGCCATGAGGTGAGTGGCTTTTACTTGTACAAACCACATCACACCACTGTACATCACCACAAATTCAAAAGTAACAGCTAAATGTGTCTCTGATATAACCCTCCAAACTCATCCTGAAGATATTTTGTCAATAATGAAAACATACAGAATTTATCCATTAGTAATGAACGTGCTTTTGTTACATATAGAAGATGAGAAAATTCTTTTCCTTAAATTGGACATATAAAATTTAAAAAGTATATTCATGGTTCATGAGATTGCTCGGTATGGTGGTGGATTAAAAGTTGCTTCTGAGAGACTCAATGGAAGAGTCCCAGTAAGGAACAATAAACTCTACTTTTAGCATAAAAATAAATAAGGAAAAAAGAAATAAGCTTATTGGAACTTTTCTTTTCAAAGGAATAGTCAATTCAGCACCAACTTTCACCATCTGGCCTGCACCAGGTCAAGCACAAGGGTAGCAGCCAATGAGATTCTGTCCCTTCTAGACATCAATATTAGAAAAACAGCAGGTAGAAACGTGTCAATCCATTGTACAGAGAAGCACACAGTAGGTGTCTTGATGGTTGGAATATAACCAGGTGAGCCTATGGAAGCTGAAAAGAGGTACAGGAGTTGAGATTCTTCCTGGACAATTGCCTGGGCAGAATACACCCCGTCAATGTCTTGGTGAACTACTGTGAGATATTTTATCTACTGTTATTCATGCCTGTAAAACATGTACTATGATTCTCACTCCTACTTTACTCTCTCTATTCTTATTTTCCCAATTCCCTCCTCATTTTACTAATTAATCATGGGTGCTATATCTGTGAAGGATATTTTCTCTAATCAGTACTCTATTGGTGCTGTCTCTGAACCATGGTAGGGAAACAAGAAAAACATACAAGTGTCTTCTAATGAAAAATTCACCTCATTATTTTTGTGAAATTACTGTATTTGTTTTTGTTACTGACTCTTCCCCATCAAAAGCAGTAATTGATGGAAAGACATCACATGATCAAAGATGCATAGATTTAATATCATGATAACCATTCCCACTCCTACTTTACTCTGTATCTTTATTCTGTATCTGTAAATTAGTTCTGTATCTTTCATGCTGCACAGGAACTAACTCCAAATGGATCGAAGTCTGAAACACTAAACTTGAAACAGTCAAACTGCTAGAAGAAAACCTAGGCAGCAGCCCATATGACATTGTATAGGAAAGGTCTTTGGAAATCTGACTTTATTTGTCCAAACATTAAGGCCAATTATTCACAACTGGGACCTAATAAAACTCAAACACTTGTGAACATCTAAATGAAGAGGAAGCTTTCAGAGTGTGAGAGAATCTTTGTCAGCTATTCATGTAGCAGAAGGTTAAGATTGACTGCATATAAATAATGAAAAAAATGTAATAAATAACATATCCTCACCCACAATTAAAAAATACAAATGACTCATCAAAAATCGACTGGGACATAAATAGAGAGTTCCCCATACAATAAAATATAATTAAAAATAAAAATAGCATGACTAAGTTTAGGCTGAAGAGATGACTCAGTGTTTGAGAGCACTGACTGCTCTTCCAGAGAACCTAGGTTCAATTCCCAGCTTGCACATTGCAGCTCACAATTGACCATAGCATCAAGATCTGACATCGTCAGACATATACACTCATAAAACACCAATGCATATAAATACAAATAAATGAAAAGTGATTAAAATATTTTCAAAAAGGTTTAACATCTCTGGAAAGTAGAGAGATGCAAATTAAATAGCTTTGAGATTTCATTTTACCCAAGTCAGAATAGAAATGCCCCATGAAATAAGCATCAAGCATTAAGGCTCTTGGAGAAAAGGCAAACCCTACTCACTGTGGGACCGAAACTTGTATCACCACTAAGAATATCAGCGTGGAGAATTCTCAACAAAGTAAAAAGGAATCTATCCTAGACTCAGTTATACCACTCTTTGGAATGTGTCCAAAGGACTTAACATCCTACTCTAGAGGTACTTTGTCATTACTGCTCCATTCATAATAGCTAGGAATTGAGACAACCTAAATGTCCTACAGCTGACAAATAGAATACTGTTTAGCTGTAAAAAATAAAATTATGAATTTGCAAGGAAATAGATGGAATTAGAAGAGACCATATTGAGTGATCTTGAATAACAAAACCCCAATATCAGACAAAGGAAGCCATCTTTTGAGTTGTTGGCAGGGCTGTGTAAGAAAGTTTCAAAATGTAGAGTATTTCTATTGCTCTTGGGTGAACCTCTCTCAGAGGTAGATGGTAAATCCCCTGTAAAAGTAATTCTTGAGGGTTTTCTTTGCCTCCTATATACCTGAGTAACTCCAGGAATTTCTACATCAGTTCTAGCCTTCTTTAGCATGCAAATAGTAGACACATAGACCTGGTATTCTTATTAACAAACTGCAAGCACTAAACTGGGCAGGTTCTGAGCTATCCTAACCTGAGAAGCTGCTATTCCCAAGCCATATGCCCCATTACTAGCCATCTGTTTATGTACTGGCTCACTCTGTTCCATATGGATCCACATGACTGATTTCTTCACATGAATTCATAGAAAATCATCCTGGTCCATCCACATGGTGTCTACCCCTTTTCCTTTTTTCTTCTCTCCCTAATCTTCTGTCTCTTTCAGAAAACCTGCTGAAATGGGAAGTCCTGCCCTTTTCTTTTCTCCACAGGCCATTGTCTGATTAGCTATTGATAAACCAATCAGAGAACTGGATCATTAATGAACATAGTCTTTGCATCCATAAACAATTGGAAACAATTATTATATAACACATAGACTGTAGATGGTTGACCCTGCCATCCAGACTGCAACAAGGTATCTGTGAATGTGAAACAGCATTTGAATATAGAATGCACAAAACACAGATAAGTGTAGCCTTCACCCCACATCAAGAAAATGTCTTTTTGCAATACTTGGAGACCACTACAGGAAATCTCAACCAATCAAAATGCACAGCTGTGGAGCCAGTACTAATGGATGGACAGATGCATCCCTAAATACCTTAACACATAATGATCAAGATATATTGAGAAAGATGGGACAGACAGATTATAAAAGCCAGAGGATGAGAGTTTGCAGTGGGATTGTGCCTATTATTAATGTCAGAAACTACATCCATAATTTCTCACCAGTGTATCTGCCCAAAATGAGCTGATCAAGGAGAATACCAACAAATATGCTAAGTTGGATGAGGAAAAGGCATGAGATTTAACCCTTCATAAAGAATTAAATAATAACAGAAATTAGGAAATTTTAAAAAAATCATTAGGTGTTACTTAAAAAAGCCTACTCCATTAAACTGGAAAATATAAGTTGAATGGATGATTTTCTAGACAGATACCACATACCAAAGTTAAAACAAGATCAGTAAATTATCTAAACAGCCTCAAAACCATTAAGGAAATAGCAACATTCTTTAAAAGTCAACAAATGAACAAACAAAACAAAAAAAAAGAAAAGAAAGAAAGAAAGAAATGGATAAGAAAGAAAGAAAGAAAGAAAGAAAAAAAGAAGCCCAGGGCTTCATGGTTTTAGTGCAGAATTCTACCAGAATTTCAAGGAAGGGCTAATACCAATGCTCCTCATAGAAGAGGGTGAAGGAGGATGGGAGAGGGGCTTTCCAGAGGGAAAACCTGGAATGAAGAGAACACTTGAAATGTAAATAAATAAAATATCCACTAAAAATTGCTGAAAAAATAGAAACAGAATCATGCTACATCATACATACTTTTAGGCCATAGTTACCCTGATACCTAAACCATAAAGACTCAACAAAGAGAACTTCAGACTAATTTTTATGTTGAATATCAACATAAAAATGAATATAACTCTAACAAAATGAAACCAAGTATACACCAAAAACACCATTCACTATGATCAAGTAGGTTTCATCCCAAGGATGAATATACAAAAATCCATGACTATATTCCACTCTATAAAGAGATCCGGGCGGGGGGAATCACATAATCATCTCATTAGATGCTGAGAAAGACATCAACAAAATCCAACACTTCTTCATGTTAAAAGGCTTGGAGAGATCAAGGATTCTAGTCACACATCCAAACATAATAAACAGCAAGAGAATAGCCAGCATCAAATTAAATGGGGAAGAACTTGAAGTCATTCCACTAAAATCAGAGGCAAGACAAGATTGCCAACTCTCTCTATCTATTCAATATAGTACTTCAAGTTCTAGCTAGAGTAATGAGACAGCAAAAGGAGATCAAGGGGGTACAAATTGCAAAGGAGAATCAGTTATTACCATTCTCAAATGACGTAGTAGTATACATATGTGAACCTCAAGATTCTACCAGATAATTTCTACAGCTGATAATTTCAGTAAAGTTGCTTGATATAAAATTAACTCAAATAAATATCCCTTCTTTATACATTGATGAATCAGCCAAGAAAGAAATTAGGAAAACACAATAGTCACAGATAATATAAAACATCTTGGTGTAACCCTAATCAATCAAGTGAAAGATCTGTATGACAAGAATTTCAAGTCCCTGTAAAATGAAATCGAAGAAGATATAAGGAGATGGGAAGATCTCCCATGCTCATAAATTGGCAGGATTAGCAGTGAAAATGGCCATCTTACCAAAAGCAACCTACAGATTTAATAAAATTCCCATCAAAATTCCAACACATATTTAAATAGACCTTGAAATTCTCAACTTCATGATATCAAAAGCAATCCTGACCAGTGAATAACTTTCTGGAGAAATCACTATCCCAGACCTTGACCTCTACTACAGAGCAATAGTAATAGAAGTGAATAGTATCATTACAGAAACAGGCAGGGTGATCAATGGAACTTAATTGAAGTCCCTGAAATAAACCCACACACCTATGATCACTTGATTTTTGACAAAGAAGCCAAAACATATAAATAAAAAAAGAAAGCATCTTCAACAAATGGTTCTAGTCTAGATGTCTGCATATGTAGAGAAATGAAAACAGATCCATAATTATTATCCTGCACAAAATTCAAGTCCAAACGGATCAAGAACCTTAACATAAACCTGGATACACTAAATCTCATAGAAGAGAGAACTTGAGTTCATTGGTACAGGAGACAATTTTCTGAACAGAATAGCATTGGCTCACACTATAAGATCAACAATGAATAAATGGAACATCATGAAACTGAAAAGCTTCTGTAAGGCCAAGGACACTGCCAATAAATCAAATGGGCAGCATGCAAATTGGGAAATATCTTCACTAACCGTACATCTGACAGAGGACTAATAACCCAAATATGAACTTAAGAATAAGACTTTAGACTCCAACAAACTAAATGGCAGAATTATAATATAGAGTACAAAACTAAACAGAGGATTCTCAGCAGAGGAATATTTAATGGCCAACAAACACTTAAAAATGTTCATCATACTTAGTTAATGTGAATCAAAACAATTCTGAGATTCCACCTTACACCAATCAGAATGGCTAAGATCAAAAGCTCATACAACAGCACATTGTGGTGAGGGTGTGAAGAAAGGGGGAACACTCCTCCATTGCTGGTGGTATTATGAACTTGTACAGACATTCTGAAAATCAATCTTGTGGTTTCTTTGAAAATTGGAAATAGTTCTACCTGAAGGCCCAGCTATACTACTCCTGGAAATATACTCAAAAACTGCTACCCTATACTACAAGGATATGTGCTCTACTATTTTCATAGCAGACTTCTTCATAATAGCCAGAAATTGAAAACAATGGGCGCATCCCACAACACAAGAATGGATAAAGAAATATGGTTCATTTACACAATGAAATATTATACAGTTGTTTAGAATAAAGATGTGAATTTTGTAGGCCAATGAATGGAACTTGAAAATATCCTCCTGAGTAGGGTAACCCAGACCCAAAGACATGCATTGTATGAATTCACTGATAAGTGGATATTAGTTAAAATGAACAGAATGCCCATGATATACCCCACAAACCCAAAGAAGTTAAATAAGAAGGGAGGCCCAAGAGAGAATGCTTGAATCTCACTTCAGAGGGGAAAAATATTCGTAAGAGGCAGAGGGAGTGAGGGATCTGAATGTGAGAGTGAATGGGGAGGATGATGGGGGTAGAATCAGATGTGGGGAGACACAGGAGAGAGGTCTAGAGGACCAGAGATGTTGGGGAGTGTGGGAATGGTAGGAATTTGTAGGAAGTTCCAGAGATCTGGGGTGGGGAGCCTCCGAGGAGTAAATATGGGTGACTTCAGCTGAGATGGAGACATGGAACCTGAAGAGGCCACCTTCTGTAACGAGGCAGGATCTAGAACAGATACAAACCCACTCACAAAACTTTCTACCCAAATTTGTCCTATCTAAAAGAAATGCAGAGAAAAAACCAGCAGAGACTGAATAAGCAGGGAGAGAGTGGACAGCCTTGTCTAGTCCCTGATTTTAGTGTGATTGCTTCAAGTTTCTTGTCATTTAGTTTGATGCTGGTGACTGATTTGCTCTATATTGCTTTTACTATGTTTAGTTATAGTCTTGAATCTCTGATCTTTTCAAGACTTTTAAAATGAAGGGGTTTTGAATTTTGTGAAAGGCTTTCTCAGCATCTAATGTGATGATCATGTGTTTTTTTCTTAGAGTTTGTTTACATAGTGGATTACGTTGATGGATTTCCATATATTGAACCATCCCTTCATCCCTGGGATGAAACCTACTTGATCATGACAGATGATCATTTTCGATGTGTTCTTGGATGCAGTTTGCAAGAATCTTTTTTTTTGTTCCCCTTTTAAAGAAGGAGTGAAGCATTCACATTTTGATCATCCGTCTTGAGTTTCATTTGTTCTAGGCATCTAGTGTAATTCAAGCATTTGGGCTAATAGCCACTTATCAATGAGTTCATACCATGTATGTCTTTCTGTGATTGGGTTAGCTCACTCAGCATGATATTTTCCAGTTCCAAACATTTGCCTACGAATTTCATAAAGTCGTTGTTTTTGATAGCTGAGTAATATTCCATTGTGTAGATGTACCACATTTTCTGTATCCATTCCTCTGTTGAAGGGCATCTGGGTTCTTTCCAGCTTCTGGCTATTATAAATAAGGCTGTGATGAACATAGTGGAGCACGTGTCTCTTTTATATGTTGAGGCATCTTTTGGGTATATGCCCAAGAGAGGTATAGCTGGATCCTCAGGCAGTTCAATGTCCAATTTTCTGAGGAACCTCCAGACTGATTTCCAGAATGGTTTTACCAGTCTGCAATCCCACCAACAATGGAGAAGTGTTCCTCTTTGTCTACATCCTCGCCAGCATCTGCTGTCACCTGAGTTTTTGATCTTAGCCATTCTCACTGGTGTGAGGTGAAATCTCAGGGTTGTTTTCATTTGCATTTCCCTTATGACTAAAGATGTTGAACATTTCTTTAGGTGTTTCTCAGCCATTCGGCATTCCTCAGCTGTGAATTCTTTGTTTAGCTCTGAACCCCATTTTTTAATAGGGTTATTTGTCTCCCTGCGGTCTAACTTCTTGAATTCTTTGTATATTTTGGATATAAGGCCTCTATCTGTTGTAGGATTGGTAAAGATCTTTTCCCAATCTGTTGGTTGCCGTTTTGTCCTAACCACAGTGTCCTTTGCCTTACAGAAGCATTGCAGTTTTATGAGATCCCATTTGTCGAATCTTGATCTTAGAGCGTAAGCCATTGGTGTTTTGTTCAGGAAATTTTTTCCAGTGCCCATGTGTTCCAGATGCTTCCCTAGTTTTTCTTCTATTAGTTTGAGTGTGTCTGGTTTGATGTGGAGGTCCTTGACCCACTTGGACTTAAGCTTTGTACAGGGTGATAAGCATGGATTGATCTGCATTCTTCTACATGTTGACCTCCAGTTGAACCAGCACCATTTGCTGAAAATGCTATCTTTTTTCCATTGGATGGTTTTGGCTCCTTTGTCAAAAATCAAGTGCCCATAGGTGTGTGGGTTCATTTCTGGGTCTTCAATTCTATTCCATTGGTCTATCTGTCTGTCTCTGTACCAATACCATGCAGTTTTTATCACTATTGCTCTGTAATACTGCTTGAGTTCAGGGATAGTGATTCCCCCTGAAGTCCTTTTATTGTTGAGGATAGTTTTAGCTATCCTGGGTTTTTTGTTATTCCAGATGAATTAGTTTGCAAGAATCTTATTGAGTAATTGTGTGTTGATATTCATAAGGGAAATTGGTCTGAAGTTCTCTCTCTTTGTTTGGTCGTTGTGTGGTTTAGGTATAAGTGTAATTGTGGCTTCATAGAAGGAATTTGTTAGTGCTCCTTCTTATTCTCTCCCTACTTATTCAATATACTACTCAAATTCCTAACCGAAGCAATCAGACAACAAAAGGAAGTCAAAAGGATACAAATGTGAAAGGAAGAAGTCAAATTAACACTATGTGCAGATTAAATGATAGTATACTTAAGAGACCACAAAAGTTCACCAGGAAACTACTAAGCTTGATAACCAACTTCAGAAAAGTGGCTGGGTATGAAATTAACTCAAATGAATTGGAAGGCTTTCTCTAGTCAATGATAAACAGGCTAAGAAAAAATTAGGGAAAGGACACACTTTATGATAGTCACAAATATT
Source organism: Rattus norvegicus (assembly GCF_021556685.1). Taxonomy (NCBI): domain Eukaryota; kingdom Metazoa; phylum Chordata; class Mammalia; order Rodentia; family Muridae; genus Rattus; species Rattus norvegicus. The sequence continues at coordinate 9,687,280 of NC_141545.1, forward strand.
ATAAAATACCTCATTGTGACTCTAACCAAGCAGATGAAACATCTGGAGACCAAGAAATTTAAGTATCTGATGAAAGAAATTGAAGAAGATTTCAGAAGATAGAAAGATCTCACATGCTCATGAATTGGCCGGATTAATATAGTAAAAATGGACATTTTGTCTAAGGCAATCTACAGGTTCAATGCATTCCCCATCAAAATTCAAACTCAATTCTTCATAGAGTTAGAAAGATCAATTTGCGTTGGGGATTTAGCTCAGTGGTAGAGCGCTTGCCTAAGAAGCACAAGGCCCTGGGTTCGGTCCCCAGCTCCGAAAAAAAGAACAAAAAAAAAAAAAAAGAAAGATCAATTTGCAAATTCATTTAGAATAATAAAAACCCCAGGATAGTGAAAACTATCCTCAACAATAAAAGAACTTCTGGAGGAATCACCATCCCTGATATGTACATCAAGCAGTATTACAGACCAATAGTGATAAAAACTGTATGGTATTGGCACAGAGAAAGGCAGGCAGATCAATGGAGTGGAATTGAGGAAACAGTAGAATTGAACTGACACACCTATGGTCACTTCATTTTTGACAACATAGCAAAAACCATCCAGTGGATAAAAGATAGCATTTTCAACAAATGGTAGAACAGCATGTAGAAGAATGCAATTCTTATCACCCTGTACAAAGCTCAAATCCAAGTGGCTCAAAGACCTTCACATAAAACCAGATACACTTAAACTAATAGAAATAAATGTGGGGAAGAGCCTAGGACACATGGACATTAGGGAAAATTTTCTGAACAAAGTACCCATGGCTTATGCTCTAAGATCAAGAATCAACATACAGGAATTTATATAACTGCAAATCAGTAAGGCAAAGGACAGTGTCATTAGGACAAAATATCAGTCAACAGATTGGGAAAAGATCTTTACCAATCCTACATCTGATAGAGGGCTAATATCCAATATATACAAAGACCTCAAGAATGTAGACTCCAGTGAGTCCAATAACCACATTAAAATTGGGTACAGAGCCAAACAAAGAATTCTTAGCTGAGGAATATCAAATGGGTGAGAAGTACCTAAAGAACTGTTCAACATTCTTAGTCATTGGGGAAATGCAAATGAAAACAACCCTGAGATTTCACTTCACAACCAGTGGAATGGCTAAGACCAAAATACAGGTGACAACAGATGCTGGCAAGGATGTGGAGAAAGAGGAACACTCCTCTACTGATGGTGGGATTGCAATTTTGTACAACCATTCTAGGAATCAGTTTGGAGGTTCCTCAGAAAATTGGACATTGCACTACCTGAGGACCGAGCTATTCTAATGCTAGGCATATACCCAAATGATACTCCAAAATACAACAAAGACACGTGCTCCACTATGTTCATAGCAGCTTTATTTATAATAGCCAGAAGCTGGAAAAAACACAGATGCCCTTCGCCAGAGAAAATGTCATTAAATTTCATGAAAATGATGCAATCCTTTAAAGAAGAAATTAATGGATTCCTTAAAGAAATACAGGAGAACACAGTCAAACAGGTGAAGAAAGTAAATAAAACTCTTCAACATGAAAATGGAAATAGAAGCAATAAAGGAAACACAAACTTAGTGAATCCTGGAGATGGAAAACTGAGGTAAAAGAATAGGAGCTACAGAAACAGGCGTTATCAACAGAATGAATATAAGAGGTGAAAGAAGAGAATCTCAGGCTTAGAAAATAGAACAATCGAAATGTAAATAAGAAATACCTAACTTCATAAAGGTGAAAAAATGTAAAAAGGTAAACATAACATGATCCTGATATAAAACTTCCAGAAAATCTGAGAACCTGTGAAAATACCAATTCTAAGAATGATAGGGATCGAAAGAACTTTCCTAGCTCCAAGTCCCAGAATTTGTTCAACAAAATTGTAGAATGAAATTACCCAACCTAAAGAAAGAAATGTCTATAAACATACAAGATGCTTACCGAAAGTCAATTTGATTGGACCAAAAAAGAGTCTTCACTTCTACCCAGAGCAATCAGAAAACAAAAGGAGGTCAAGGGGATACAGATTGGAAAAGAAGAAGTCAGAATGTTACTATTTGCAGATGATATGATAGGATATTTAAGTGATCCCAAAATTTCTACCAGAGAACTACTAAAGCTGATACACACCTTCAGCAAAGTGGCTGGGTTTGAAATTAACTCAAACAAATCAGTAGCCTTCCTCTACACAAAAGAGAAACAAGCCGAGAAAGAAATTAGGGTAACAACACCCATCATAATAGTCCCAAATAATATAAAACACCTCGGTGTGACTTTAACCAAGCAAGTAAAAGATCTGTATGATAAGAACTTCAAGCCTCAGAAGAAAGAAATTGAAGAAGACCTCAGAAGATGGAATGATCTCCCATGCTCATGGATCGGCAGGGTTAATATAGTAAAAATGGCCATTTTACCAAAAGGGATCTACAGAGTCAATGCAATCCCCATCAAAATACCAATCCAATTCTTCAGAGAGTTGTACAGAACAATTTGCAAATTCATCTGCAATAACAAAAAACACAGGATACCTAAAACTATCCTCAACAATAAAAGGACTTCAGGGGGAATCACTATCCCTGAACTCAAGCAGTATTACAGAGCAACAGTGAAAAAACTGCATGGTATTGGTACAGAGACAGATAGATAGACCAGTGGAACAGAATTGAACCCAGAAATGAACCCACACACCTATGGTCACTTGATTTTTAACAAAGGGGCCAAAACAATCCAATGGAAAAAAGTTATCATTTTCAGCAAATGGTGCTGGTTCAACTGGAGGTCAGTATGTAGAAGAATGCAGAGTGATCCATCCTTATCACCCTGTACAAAGCTTAAGTCCAAGTGGATCAAGGACCTCCACATCAAACCAGATACACTCAAACTAATAGAAGAAAAAGTGGGGAAGCATCTCAAACACATGGGCACTGAGAATATTTCCTGAACAAAACACCAATTGCTTATGCTCTAAGAGCAAGAAACGACAAATGGCATCTCATAAAACCGCAAAGCTTCTGTAAGACAAAGGACACTGTTGTTAGGACAAAATGGCAACCAACAGATTGGGAAAAGATCTTTACCAATCCTACAACAGATAGAGAGCTTATACCCAAAATATACAAAGAACTCAAGAAGTTAGACTGCAGGGAGACAAATAACCCTATTAAAAAATGGAGTTCAGAGCTAAACAAAGAATTCTCAGATGAGGAATGCCGAATGGCTGAGAAACACCTAAAGAAATGTTCAACATCTTTAGTCATAAGGGAAATGCAAATGAAAACAACCCTGAGATTTCACCTCACAAAAGTGAGAATACCCAAGGTCAAAAACTCCGGTGACAGCAAATGCTGGCAGGGATGTGGAGAAAGAGGAACATTCCTCCATTGTTGGTGGGAGTGCAGACTGATAAAACCATTCCGGAAATCAGTCTGGAGGTTCCTCAGAAAATTGGACATTGAACTACCTGAGGACCCAGCTATATCACTCTTGGGCATACACCCAAAAGGTGCCACAACATATAACAAAGAAACGTGCTCAACAATGTTCATAGCAGCCTTATTTATAACAGCTGTAAGCTGGAGAGAACTAAATGCCCTTCAACAGAGGAATGGATACAGAAAATGTGGTACATCTACACAATGGAATATTACAGAGCTGTCATAAACAATGCCTTTATGAAATTCATAGGCAAATGGATGGAACTGGAAAATATTATTCTAAGTGAGGTAACCCAATTACAGAAAAACACACATGTTATGCACTCACTGATAAGTGGCTATTAGCCCAAATGCTTGAATTACCCTAGATGCACAGAACACATGAAACTCAAGAAGGATGACCAAAATGTGAATACTTCACTCCTTCATTAAAAGGAGAACAAGAATACCCTTGGCAGGGAATAGGGAGGCAAAGTTTAAAACAGAGGCAGAAGGAACACACATTCAGAGCCTGCCCCACATGTGGCCCATACATATACAGCCACCAAACTTGATAAGATGGATGAAGTAAAGAAGTGCATGCCGACAGGAACCGGACGTAGATCTCTCCTGACAGAAACACCTAGAATACAGGAAATCCATAGGCGAATGCCAGCAGCAAAACACTGAACTGAGAACGGGACCCCTGTTGAAGGAATCAGAGAAAGGATTGGAAGAGCTTGAAGGGGCTAGAGACCCCATATGAACATCAATGAGAACCAACCTGAGCTTCCAGGGACTAAGCCACTACCCAAAAAGTATAGATGGACTGATCCTGGGCTTAAACCTCATAGGTAGCAATGAATAGACTAGTAAGATCACCAGTGGAAAGGGAAGCCCTTGGTCCTGCCAAGACGGAACCCCCAGTGAACGTGATTGTTGGGGGAGGGAGGTAATGGGGGAGGATGGGGAGAGGAAGCCCCTATAGAAAGGGAGGTGGAGGGGTTATGGGGCTCTTGGCCTGGAAACCATGAAAGGGAATAACAATCAAAATGTAAATAAGAAATACTCAAGTTAATAACGATTAAAAAAAAGAGTCTTCACACTGTATAATAATCAAATCACTAAATCTGTAGAATGACGAAAGAATATTAAAAGGGGCAAGGAAAAAGCCCCAGTAACATACAAAGGCACCTATAAGAATTACACCTGAGTTCTCAAAACAGACTCTAAAAGCTCATGAGCCTGGATAGGTGTCTTGCAGTCTCTAAAAGACGTAAATGCCAGTCCAGACTATTATACAGAGCAAAAGTTTCTATCATCATAATGGAGAAAACATTATATTAAAAAACTAAATTTAAATGCTATCCATGCACAAATTAAGCCCTACAGAACATACCAGCATACCTTCCTGTTTTCCTGTCCATAAGCTCCCATTCCTTTCCATCACCTCACCCATATTGGCATTCCCGATATATATCCCCCTTATTTCCCCACCACATATTCCCCTGCAGTATATAGTGTATGGGTTAGGTTCACCTAGCATTGTTGAGCTCAACTTGTTTTAACAATCAGTGGGAGGAGAGGCCTTTTGTCCTGTCAAGGCTCAATGTCCCAGGGTACCGAAACCCAGGGTTTGATAACCCCTATTAAAAGTAGGTTAAAAAAATAGAGAGCTCTTTCTTTGGGAAATTGACCAAAGTACAAAAAGAAATTGAATGTGCTTTACAGACTCTAACTGCAGGTATTAAAATTTCCAGAAGCCTAACTCCTATGCACTGAAATATGAAATTTATTCTGAATTTTCTCCCCAGGCCATGTTTCAAACCAGCTTCTCCAAGATAGTTAGTGACTGAGTATTGCCCTTGGGATTTCAAAAGAATGCTAATCTCATTCATGAAGCTCCAGTTTCATGACCAGATAACAATACTAATTTAAAAAACAAATGATAAATCCAACACAAAAGTTTATAAATTTGACCCTCGGATCCCGGCCCACAGCAGCTCTCTGCTCCCTGACCCTGTGGGAGAGAGACCTCACCGCCTGGTCAGGTGGGCACTCCTGAGGCTGCAGAGTGGAAGAGACCACCAACACTGCCCACCCCTGCCCACATCCCTGGCCCAAGAGGAAACTGTATAAGGCCTCTGGGTTCCCGTGGGGGAGGGCCCAGGAGCTGCAGGACCCCTGCACCTGAGACACCGCCGGAACCTGAAGGAACAGACCGGATAAACAGTTCTCTGCACCCAAACCCATGGGAGGGAGAGCTAAACCTTCAGAGAGGCAGACACGCCTGGGAAAGCAGAAGAGACTGCACCTGCACACATTACTAGGTTTTTTTTTCCTTTTTCTTTTTTTTTGGAGCTGACCTGCACACATTACTGATTCCAGAGGAAAACACCAAATGCCATCTGGAACCCTGGTGCACTGAAGCTCCCGGAAACGGTGGCACAGATCTTCCTGGTTGCTGCCACTGCAGAGAGCTCGTGGGCAGGACCCTGCCAGCAAACTTGAGCCTTGGGACCACAGGTAAGACCAACTTTTCTGCTGCAAGTGACCTGCCTGGTGAACTCAAGACACAGGCCCACAGGAACAGCTGAAGACCTGTAGAGAGGAAAAACTACACGCCCGAAAGCAGAACACTCTGTCCCCATAACAGGCTGAAAGAAAACAGGAAAACAGGTCTACAGCACTCCTGACACACAGGCTTATAGGACAGTCTAGCCACTGTGAGAAATAGCAGAACAAAGGAACACTAGAGATAATCTGATGGCAAGAGGCAAGCGCAGGAACCCAAGCAACAGAAACCAAGACTACATGGCACCATCGGAGCCCAATTCTCCCATCAAAACAAACATGGAATAACCAAACACACCAGAAAATCAAGATCTAGTTTCAAAATCATATTTGATCATGATGCTGGAGGACTTCAAGAAAGACATGAAGAACTCCCTTAGAGAACAAGTAGAAGCCTACAGAGAGGAATCGCAAAAATCCCTGAAAGAATTCCAGGAAAACATAAATAAACAGGTAGAAGCCCATAGAGAGGAGACACAAAAATCCCTGAAAGAATTCCAGGAAAACACAATCAAACAGCTGAAGGAATTAAAAATGGAAATAGAAGCAATCAAGAAAGAACACATGGAAACAACCCTGGATATAGAAAACCAAAAGAAGAGACAAGGAGCTGTAGATACAAGCTTCAACAACAGAATACAAGAGATGGAAGAGAGAATCTCAGGGGCAGAAGATTCCATAGAAATCATTGACTCAACTGTCAAAGATAATGTAAAGCAGAAAAAGCTACTGGTCCAAAACATACAGGAAATCCAGGACTCAATGAGAAGATCAAACCTAAGGATAATAGGTACAGAAGACAGTGAAGACTCCCAGCTCAAAGGACCAGTAAATATCTTCAACAAAATCATAGAAGAAAACTTCCCTAACCTAAAAAAAGAGATACCCATAGGCATACAAGAAGCCTACAGAACTCCCAATAGATTGGACCAGAAAAGAAACACCTCCCGTCACATAATAGTCAAAACACCAAACGCACAAAATAAAGAAAGAATATTAAAAGCAGTAAGGGGAAAAGGTCAAGTAACATATAAAGGCAGACCTATCAGAATCACACCAGACTTTTCTCCAGAAACTATGAAGGCCAGAAGATCCTGGACTGATGTCATACAGACCGTAAGAGAACACTAATGCCAGCCCAGGTTACTGTATCCTTCAAAACTCTCAATTAACATAGATGGAGAAACCAAGATATTCCATGACAAAACCAAATTTACACAATATCTTTCTACAAATCCAGCACTACAAAGGATAATAAATGGTAAAGTCCAACATAAGGAGGCAAGCTATACCCTAGAAGAAGCAAGAAACTAATCGTCTTGGCAACAAAACAATGAGAAGAAAAGCACAGAAACATAACCTCACATCCAAATATGAATATAACAGGAAGCAATAATCGCTATTCCTTAATATCTCTCAACATCAATGGCCTCAACTCCCCAATAAAAAGACATAGATTAACAAACTGGATACGCAACGAGGACCCTGCATTCTGCTGCCTACAGGAAACACACCTCAGAGACAAAGACAGACACTACCTCAGAGTGAAAGGCTGGAAAACAACTTTCCAAGCAAATGGTCAGAAGAAGCAAGCTGGAGTAGCCATCCTAATATCAAATAAAATCAATTTTCAACTAAAAGTCATCAACAAAATTTGAAAATCTGCAGGAAATGGACAATTTCCTAGACATACCAGGTACCGAAGTTAAATCAGGAACAGATAAACCAGTTAAACAACCCCATAACTCCTAAGGAAATAGAAGCAGTCATTAAAGGTCTCTCAACCAAATAGAGCCCAGGTCCAGAAGGGTTTAGTGCAGAATTCTATCAGACCTTCATAGAAGACCTCGTACCAATATTATCCAAACTATTCCACAAAATTGAAACAGATGGAGGACTACCGAATTCCTTTTATGAAGCCACAATTACTCTTATACCTAAAGCACACAAAGACCCAACAAAGAAAGAGAACTTCAGACCAATTTCCCTTATGAATATCGACGCAAAAATACTCAATAAAATTCTGGCAAACCGAATCCAAGAGCACATCAAAACAATAATCCACCATGATCAAGTAGGCTTCATTCCAGGCATGCAGGGATGGTTTAATATTTGGAAAACCATCAACGTGATCCATTATATAAACAAACTTAAAGAACAAAACCACATGATCATTTCATTAGATGCTGAGAAAGCATTTGACAAAATTCAACACCCCTTCATGATAAAAGTCCTGGAAAGAATAAGAATTCAAGGCCCATACCTAAACATAGTAAAAGCCATATACAGCAAACCAGTTGCTAACATTAAACAAATGGAGTGAAACTTGAAGCAATCCCACTAAAATCAGGGACCAGACAAGGCTGCCCACTCTCTCCCTCCTTATAAATAAAGTTCTTGAAGTTCTAGCCAGAGCAATCAGACAACAATAGGAGGTCAGGGTGATACAGATCAGAAAAGAAGAAGTCAAAATATCAGTATTTGCAGATGATATGATAGGATATTTATTTGATCCCAAAAGTTCCACCAGAGAACTACTAAAGCTGATAAACAACTTCAGCAAAGTGGCTGGGTTTGAAATTAACTCAAACAAATCAGTAGCCTTCCTCTACACAAAAGAGAAACTAGCCAAGAAAGAAATTAGGGAAACGACACCCTTCATAATAGACCCAAATAATATAAAGTACCTCGGTGTGACTTTAACCAAGCAAGTAAAATATTTGTACAATAAGAACTTCAAGACACTGAAGAAAGAAATTGAAGAAGACCTCAGAAGATGGAAAGATCTCCCATGCTCATGGATCAGCAGGATTAATATAGTAAAAATGGCCATTTTACCAAAAGTGATCTACAGATTCAATGCAATCCCCATCAAAATACCAATCCAATTCTTCAAAGAGTTAGACAGAACAATTTGCAAATTCATCTGGAATAACAAAAAACCCCGGATAGCTAAAACTATCCTCAACAATAAAAGGACTTCAGGGGGAATCACTATCCCTGAACTCAAGCAGTATTACAGAGCAATAGTGATAAAAACTGCATGGTATTGGTACAGAGACAGAGAGATAGACCAATGGAATAGAATTGAAGACTCAGAAATGAACCCACACACCTATGGTCACTTGATTTTTGACAAAGGAGCCAAAACCATCCAATGGAAAAAAGATAGCATTTTCAGCAAATGGTGCTGGTTCAACTGGAGGTCAACATGTAGAAGAATGCAGATCAATCTATGCCTATCACCCTGTACAAAGCTTAAGTCCAAGTGGATCAAGGACCTCCACATCAAACCAGACACACTCAAACTAACAGAAGAAAAACTGTGGAAGCATCTGGAACACATGGGCACTGGAAAAAATTTCCTGAACAAAACACCAATGGCTTATGCTCTAAGATCAAGATTCGACAAATGGGATCTCATAAAACCGCAAAGCTTCTGTAAGACAAAGGACACTGTGGTTAGGACAAATTGGCAACCAACAGATTGGGAAAAGATCTTTACCAATCCTACAACAGATAGAGGCCTCATATCCAAAATATACAAAGAACTCAAGAAGATAGACCACAGGGAGACAAATAACCCTATTAAAAAATGGGGTTCAGAGCTAAACAAAGAATTCACAGCTGAGGAATGCCGAATGGCTGAGAAACACCTAAAGAAATGTTCAACATCTTTAGTCATAAGGGAAATGCAAATCAAAACAACCCTGAGATTTCACCTCACTCTAGTGAGAATCGCTAAGATCAAAAGCTCAGGTGACCACAGATGCTGGTGAGGATGTGGAGAAAGAGGAACACTCCTCCATTGTTGGTGGGATTGCAGACTGGTACAACCATTCTGGAAACCAGTCTGGAGGTTCCTCAGAAAACTGGACATTGAACTGCCTGAGGATCCAGCTATACCTCTCTTTGGCATATACCCAAAAGATACCCCAACATATAAAAAAGACATGTGCTCCACTATGTTCATCGCAGCCTTATTTATAGTAGCCAGAAGCTGGAAAGAATCCAGATGCCCTTCAACAGAGGAATGGATACAGAAAATGTGGTACATCTACACAATGGAATATTACTCAGCAATCAAAAACAATGACTTTATGAAATTCGTAGGCAAATGGTTGGAACCGGAGAATATCATCCTGAGTGAGCTAACCCAATCACAGAAAGACATACATGGTATGCACTCATTGATAAGTGACTATTAGCCCAAATGCTTGAATTACCCTAGATGCCTAGAACAAATGAAACTCAAGACGGATGATCAAAATGTGAATGTTTCACTCCTTCTTTAAAAGGGGAGCAAGAATACCCTTGGCAGGGAAGGGAGAGGCAAAGATTAAAACAGAGACTGAAGGAACACCCATTCAGAGCCTGCCCCACATGTGGCCCATACATATACAGCCACCCAATTAGACAAGATGGATGAAGCAAAGAAGTGCAGACCGACAGGAGCCGGATGTAGATTGCTCCTGAGAGACACAGCCAGAATACAGCAAATACAGAGGCGAATGCCAGCAGCAAACCACTGAACTGAGAATAGGACCCCCGTTCAAGGAATCAGAGAAAGAACTGGAAGAGCTTGAAGGGGCTCGAGACCCCTTATGTACAACAATGCCAAGCAACCAGAGCTTCCAGGGACTAAGCCTCTACCTAAAGACTATACATGGACTGACTCTGGACTCTGACCTCATAGGTAGCAGTGAATATCCTAGTAAGAGCACCAGTGGAAGGGGAAGTCCTGGGTCCTGCTAAGACTGAACCGCCAGTGAACTAGACTGCAGGGGGGAGGGCGGCAATGGGGGGAGGGTGGGGAAGGGAACACGCCTAAGGAAGGGGAGGGAGGAGGGGGATGTTTGCCCGGAAACCGGAAAGGGAATAACACTCGAATTGTATATAAGAAATACTCAAGTTAATAAAAAAAAAGAAAAAAATGTATAAAAAGTTAATAAAAAAAGTGTATAAATTTGAAAATGCTAATAATATAAAGATATAAGCATTTAATCTATGATATTATTTATGTTGCATACAAAATAAGAGTCCTGCTTTGAGTATTTTTTGCCAATTTTTTATTACTGTGATAAAAATACCAAAACAAAGGCAAGGTAAGGGAAAGGAGCTTATTTTGGCTTACACTTCAAAGAGATTTTGTTCATCATGTTAGACAATACTTGACAGCAGGCAGGAAAATACGAATGGTAGGATCTAGAAGTTGCTTGGCTATGCTATATTTTCACTCTGTAAAAAGAGTTTAGACAGTAAGTAAGGTGACAATATAAAACCCAAATACCCATCCCTAATAACCCAATTTAAGTAAGGCTCAACTTCTTCAAAGTTCTATACACTTCATTAATAATGTCATCAGCTGAGGACAGAGTATTAACATATGAAGCTATTTGACATTCAAACCAGAGATCCCTAAATATTCTTGTATCTTCTGTGCAGGTTAAATTTAAAAAACTACCAGGTGTTTCTGACAATGGTTTATGCCTTTGAGGAATTCAACAGAAACCCACATATTTTACCCAGTGTGTCTCTGGGGTATAATATATATATACCTGTTCAATGAATGGTGGATATTGGATAGATGCATCACATGGCTTTCCGGGCCGAAGAAGTATGTGCCTAATTACACATGTAGTAGAGAAATGAAGTCAGTTGCAGCCCTAACAGGCATATCATGGAAAATATCTAAAAATGTAGGACAGTGCTAGAACTGTACAAATATCCACAGGTGAGAATGTGTAAAGTTAAGAAAGATAAAATTACTTATAATTCAGTCCCTGTCCAAGGTACTAAAAGAGGATAAATGAAACATGTGCCTATGCATCTGACAGTTTATCATCCCAAAGCATAAGTATTCTGTGATGTATTCAGGACAAAGAAAAGGAATAGGCTGGAGCAGACGGTGATTGCAGGGAACCCTGAGTGTAAAGGTAAGGTTTCTATTCCTGCACAAAACATGGTCTAGAGAAGCAGCTTTGTGCCTAAAGTCATTGATTCACAAACATGAGAACATAAATTTGAATATGAAACCAACTGAAAACAATAAAAATCTGTAACATAAGTTCTGGTTAAGCAGGTCACAGACTAGTCAGGGTAACCAAAACAGTAAGCTACAGGTTTACTTAGAATCCTTTGCAAAAATAAATGAGGAAAATAAGACAAAAAGAAAAAAGAAAAATTAAAAAGTGAATAATGACAAAGAACTACAATATCGAACTTTGGCCTCATGTACACACATATACAATCATGGTGCATGAATTCTCATTATTTAACATGATTCTAAAAGCCTGTCATGATTGGACATGTGCTTTATGCTTCCTTCTCTTAATTCTTTTGTTCTCTTTATCTTCTTTTCCTTTTAGTTGACCATTGTGTCTTTTGTCCCTAACCTGAATAATCATGAGCAGTTTCGTGATATCTATCAAATAGTCTACAAGTACATGTCTCACACCCATTCCATTGTCTCCTTGTTGAATTATTCCCACTGGAGCTGGGTAGGAATGATTGTATCTAAAGGACAAAATGGTGTTCAGATAATATCAGAATTGAGGGCAGAAATGGACAGAAACAAAATATGTGTAGATTTTGTGGAAATGATCCGAGTTAATGAAGTGTCTTTTTTACCAATCTACCTATTGAGTCCTACACATCTTGTGAAATCACAGCAAATGTGATCATCAACAATGGTGAAAGTGATTTTATGAGATGCTTCCTGTTTTATTAAATACAAACTTTAGTTACAAGGAAAGTCTGGATCATGAACTCAGACTGGGATGTTATCATCCAGTCAAAGCATTTCATTTCACATTCATTCCATAGGAGCATTATCTTTTCACATCACCAAAAGGAAACCTCTGGTTACAGAAATTTTATCCAAACCGTTCATCCTTCCAAATACCCAGAAGATTTTTACCTTACAAGATTTTTGTTCTTCTGTTTTAACTGCTCATTTGCTGATGATGACCGCAATACACTGGAGAATTGTCTGCCTAATTGCATGAAACACCAGGAAGCCGTTTTGACATGGTCATGACTGAATTTGCTTATAATATATGCAATGCGGTGTATGCTGTGGCCCACAGCCTTCACAAGATGCTTCTTCATCAAGTAGAAGTAAAACCAGTAAGAAAGGCAAAAGACCTGACATTTTCAGCCTGGCAGGTAAAGTGTCTCTAATTGGCTTGCTTGAAACATCAACAATGGGATTTTCTTAATGTATGCTTTTGAGGTCACGATACTTATTGTGGATCTCTAAGGGTATGAAATAAATGACTTGTAACTGATAAAAGGATAAGTAAGTCAAAACACATACAGAGGTTAATAAAAAGAAAAAAGTTTCCATGAGGGGAAGACAGTGTTCTAAATCCACATCAGTGTTTTGTGTTGCCAGGTCAATATTCACATACGAAAGGTACAGAAAGTAGCTTCTCTTATGAGCCTAATAGAAAGCAGAGGGAGACTGTGGAAGTAAACTGCCAATCCAGAGATGATTTGATCCTACTAGGACTTCTCCTCTCCTAAATTGTAAATGCATTTAGTAGAAGAGAAATGTGACTTAAATTTTCAAAACAAGAAATATTTTTCCAAATCAACAAATCATGTCCTGATGAAAATCCCAGTACAGAAATGAAAACATGAAAGAAAAAAAGGCAAATGTCTGTTCCAAAAATGACCAATTCTATACTAGCTTTAACAATAATTTTTAACATTAATTCTTTAATAAAAAGAATAAATACTAGGAGAATGTGTTAGAATATAGAATCCTCTCAGGTATTCCAAAAAGTACACCTGAACATCAATAAGATAGTATTTAAACAGACTGATTAATTAGCAATGAAAATAAACTGTGAGATTTTGCAACTAAGAAATTCTAGGAACAAAATCTGCAGCATTTTACCATAATGTTAAAGAACTACTATCAGTGCTTTTCAAATTATTGTATAAAATAGAAAAGAAGTGACGACTTCAATACTCTATGAAACCAGAATGATTAATACTGGTGTAGTAACCTGAAACTCAAACCAGATAAAGATACAACAAAAACAGAAATCACAGACCAGTCTTCCTAAGAAACATATGTGTACAAGTTAGTAAGATGGAAGGGAGAAAGTCTGTAATGATATTGTAATTTCAAAAAATCAAATGGTTTAAAAAATAAAAATATGAATGAAAATAAATTCTCAAAAAACATCTGTAAACTTAATTTGCTATCACATCAAAAAGATCAGTCACCATAACCAAGTTGACTTCATTCCAGATATTCAGGGATGAATCTACAAATGTAAATCAATAAGTGAAATTGCTCACATAAGTGGACCCAAACACAGAAATCACATGATCCTGTCAATAGATGAAGAGAAGTCTTTTGAAAAAATCCAATATTTCCTCATAATAAAATTCATGGAGATGTTAGCTATATTTGGAAAACCTATAATCACAGTTGTGCTAAGTGGAAGGAAAACCAACAATTCCCAACTGAGATTAGGGAATGCAAAATTACCACAAAGTATTCCTTTATACCAGTGATGAATATATCAACAAAAAAATGACAAAATAATCCCGTTGACAATAGCCATAAAGAAATTAAATATCTAAGAATAAATCTGGGCAAGGCAACCAAACCAAGAAAGAGCTCTACCATGAAAACTTTAAGACAGTGAAGAAAGTAATTGAGTTGAAGAACACATTAGAAAATAGAAAGACCTCCTAAAATCATGGGTTACAAAAATTGATGTTGTATATTGGTCATAGTAAAGAGAGCAATTGACATTTAAATGTAATTTCAATCAATATTACACCATCATGAAATCTCTGCATGCACAATGAGGAGCCAATATTTAGAGGATCCTATCCCAAAGTGAAGAGGACTAGACAGTCAATGCCTCGTGAGATATGTAGAGTAAGTTTTCTCCAGAGATGTGGTCCCAGATAGGTTATCCAATCCCAAGTGGTCAGCAATAAACACATGTATATACAGACAAACTACAATGAACAGACTCAGTATGATGTGTTGGGGTGGGAGGTGAGTCGTGAATTTCAAAGAAAAGTGTGAGCCATGGGAGGAGGGGTGAAAAGCAGAAATGATGTGAATACAGTTTGGTTTGGTTTGGTTTGGTTTAGTTTGGTTTGGTTTGGTTTGGTCTGGTTTGGTCTGGTTTGGTTTGGTATAGTTTAGTTTAGTTATGTTTGATTTACTCATGTATGAAATTTTCTAGAAAATAATTTTTAAAACAACACTCTTCGTCACAGGCTTATAAAATCTTAAAATTAATGTGAAAGCACAGAAGAGCAAGGATAGATAAAGCAATCCTAAACAAAATGAATACAACTGGAGGTATCATTATACATACTTTAAACTCACAACAGCGTCATAATAATAGAAATAGCATATTACTGGCACAAAAACAAATGCATATATGATCAGTACAATAAAATAGAATGGAATATAATAGAAAGAATAGAATGCGTGGATAGGATAGGATAGGATATGATATTATAGGATAGGATAATAAAGGGCCCAGACATGAATACACACATTTACAGTGAACTCAGATTTTAAATAATCATGCCAAATGCATACATTGAAGAAATGACAGTATTTTCATCAAACAGTGCTGCTCAAACTGGATTTTAATATGAAGGGAATGAAAATAGAACTTTATTTCTTTTTTTTTTTATTAACTTGAGTATTTCTTATATACATTTCGAGTGTTATTCCCTTTCCCAGTTTCCGGGCAAACATCCCCCACCCCCCTCCCCTTTCTTATCGGTGTTCCCCTCCCCATCCTCCCCCCATTGTCCCCCTCCCCCCAACAGTCTAGTTCACTGGGGGTTCAGTCTTAGCAGGACCCAGGGCTTCCCCTTCCACTGGTGCTCTTACTAGGATATTCATTGCTACCTATGAGGTCAGAGTACAGGGTCAGGCCATGTATAGTCTTTAGGTAGTGGCTTAGTCCCTGGAAGCTCTGGTTGCTTGGCATTGTTGTACATATGGGGTCTCGAGCCCCTTAAAGCTCTTCCAGTTCTTTCTCTGATTCCTTCAACGGGGGTCCTATTCTCAGTTCAGTGGTTTGCTGCTGGCATTCGCCTCTGTATTTGCTGTATTCTGGCTGTGTCTCTCAGGAGCGATCTACATCCGGCTCCTGTCGGTCTGCACTTCTTTGCTTCATCCATCTTGTCTAATTGGGTGGCTGTATATGCATGGGCCACATGTGGGGCAGGCTCTGAATGGGTGTTCCTTCAGTCTCTGTTTTAATCTTTGCCTCTCTCTTCCCTGCCAAGGGTATTCTTGTTCCCCTTTTAAAGAAGGAGTGAACCATTCACATTTTGATCATCTGTCTTGAGTTCCATTTGTTCTAGGCATTTAGGGTATTTCAAGCATTTGGGGTAATAGCCACTTATCAGTGAGTGCATACCATGTATGTCTTTCTGTGTTTGGGTTAGCTCACTCAGGATGATATTTTCCAGTTCCAGCCATTTGCCAGCGAATTTCATAAAGTCGTTGTTTTTGATAGCTGAGTAATATTCCATTGTGTAGATGTACCACATTTTCTGTATCCATTCTTCTGTTGAAGGGCATCTGGGTTCTTTCCAGCTTCTGGCTATTATAAATAATGCTGCAATGAACATAGTGGAGCATGTGTCTTTTTTATATGTTGGGGCATCTTTTGGGTATATGCCCAAGAGAGGTATAGCTGGATCCTCAGGCAGTTCAATGTCCAATTTTCTGAGGATCCTCCAGACTGATTTCCAGAATGGTTTTACCAGTTTGCAATCCCACCAACAATGGAGGAGTGTTCCTCTTTCTCCACATCCTCGCCAGCATCTGTTGTCCCCTGAGTTTTTGATCTTAGCCATTCTCACTGGTGTGAGGTGAAATCTCAGGGTTGTTTTGATTTGCATTTCCCTTATGACTAAAGATGTTGAGCATTTCTTTAGGTGTTTCTCCGCCATTCGGCATTCCTCAGCTGTGAATTCTTTGTTTAGCTCTGAGCCCCATTTTTTAATAGGGTTATTTGTTTCCCTGTGGTCTAACTTCTTGAGTTCTTTGTATATTTTGGATATAAGGCCTCTATCTGTTGTAGGATTGGTAAAGATCCTTTCCCAATCTGTTGGTTGCCGTTTTGTCCTAACCACAGTGTCCTTTGCCTTACAGAAGCTTTGCAGTTTTATGAGATCCCATTTGTCAATTCTTGATCTTAGAGCATAAGCCATTGGTGTTTTGTTCAGGAAATTTTTTCCAGTGCCCATGTGTTCCAGATGCTTCCCTAGTTTTTCTTCTATTAGTTTGAGTGTGTCTGGTTTGATGTGGAGGTCCTTGATCCACTTGGACTTAAGCTTTGTACAGGGTGATAAGCATGGATCGATCTGCATTCTTCTACATGTTGACCTCCAGTTGAACCAGCACCATTTGCTGAAAATGCTATCTTTTTTCCATTGGATGGTTTTGGCTCATTTGTCAAAAATCAAGTGACCATATGTGTGTGGGTTCATTTCTGGGTCTTCAATTCTATTCCATTGGTCTATCTGTCTGTCTCTGTACCAATACCATGCAGTTTTTATCACTATTGCTCTGTAATACTGCTTGAGTTCAGGGATAGTGATTCCCCCTGAAGTCCTTTCATTGTTGAGGATAGCTTTAGCTATCCTGGGTTTTTTGTTATTCCAGATGAATTTGCAAATTGTTCTGTGTAACTCTTTGAAGAATTGGATTGGTATTTTGATGGGGATTGCATTGAATCTGTAGATTGCTTTTGGTAAAATGGCCATTTTTACTATATTAATCCTGCCAATCCATGAGCATGGGAGATCTTTCCATCTTCTGAGGTCTTCTTCAATTTCCTTCTTCAGTGTCTTGAAGTTCTTATTGTACAGATCTTTTACTTGCTTTGTTAAAGTCACTCTGAGGTATTTTATATTATTTGGGTCTATTATGAAGGGTTCGTTTCCCTAATTTCTTTCTCGGCTTGTTTCTCTTTTGTATAGAGGAAGGCAACTGATTTATTTGAGTTAATTTTATACCCAGCCACTTTGCTGAAGTTGTTTATCAGCTTTAGTAGTTCTCTGGTGGAACTTTTGGGATCACTTAAATATACTATCATATCATCTGCAAATAGTGATATTTTGACTTCTTCTTTTCCGATCTGTATCCCCTTGACATCCTTTTGTTGTCTGATTGCTCTGGCTAGAACTTCAAGAACTATATTGAATAAGTAGGGAGAGAGAGGGCAGCCTTGTCTAGTCCCTGATTTTAGTGGGATTGCTTCAAGTTTCTCTCCATTTAGTTTAATGTTAGCAACTGGTTTGCTGTATATGGCTTTTACCATGTTCAGGTATGGGCCTTGAATTCCTATTCTTTCCAGGACTTTTATCATGAAGGGGTGTTGAATTTTGTCAAATGCTTTCTCAGCATCTAATGAAATGATCATGTGGTTTTGTTCTTTTAGTTTGTTTATATAATGGATCACGTTGATGATTTTCCGTATATTAAACCATCCCTGCATGCCTGGGATGAAGCCTACTTGATCATGGTGGATGATTGTTTTGATGTGCTCTTGGATTCGGTTTGCCAGAATTTTGTTGTGTATTTTTGCGTCGATCTTCATAAGGGAAATTGGTCTGAAGTTCTCTTTCTTTGTTGTGTCTTTGTGTGGTTTAGGTATAAGAGTAATAGTGGCTTCGTAGAAGGTATTCGGTAGTGATCCATCTGTTTCAATTTTGTGGAATAGTTTGGATAATATTGGTATGAGGTCTTCTATGAAGGTTTGATAGAATTCTGCACTAAACCCGTCTGGACCTGGGCTCTTTTTGGTTGGGAGACCTTTAATGACTGCTTCTATTTCCTTAGGAGTTTTGGGGTTGTTTAACTGGTTTATCTGTTCCTGATTTAACTTCGGTACCTGGTATCTGTCTAGGAAATTGTCCATTTCCTGAAGATTTTCAAGTTTTGTTGAATATAGGTTTTTGTAGTATGATCTGATGATTTTTTGAATTTCCTCTGAATCTGTTGTTATGTCTCCCTTTTCATTTCTGATTTTGTTAATTTGGACGCACTCTCTGTGTCCTCTCGTTAGTCTGGCTAAGGGTTTATCTATCTTGTTGATTTTCTCAAAGAACCAACTTTTGGTTCTGTTGATTCTTTCTATGGTCCTTTTTGTTTCTACTTGGTTGATTTCAGCTCTGAGTTTGATTATTTCCTGCCTTCTACTCATCCTGGGTGTATTTGCTTCTTTTTGTTCTAGATCTTTTAGGTGTGCTGTCAAGCTGCTGACATATGCTCTTTCCTGTTTCTTTCTGCAGGCACTCAGCGCTATGAGTTTTCCTCTTAGCACAGCTTTCATTGTGTCCCATAAGTTTGGGTATGTTGTACCTTCATTTTCATTAAATTCTAGAAAGTTTTTAATTTCTTTCTTTATTTCTTCCTTGACCAGGTTATCATTGAGTAGAGCATTGTTCAATTTCCAAGTATATGTGGACATTCTTCCTTGATTGTTATTGAAGACCAGTTTTAGGCCGTGGTGGTCCGATAGCACGCATGGGATTATTTCTATCTTTCTGTACCTGTTGAGGCCCGTTTTTTGACCAATTATATGGTCAATTTTGGAGAAAGTACCATGAGGAGCTGAGAAGAAGGTATATCCTTTTGCTTTAGGATAGAATGTTCTATAAATATCCGTTAGGTCCATTTGGCTCATGACTTCTCTTAGTCTGTCTACATCTCTGTTTAATTTCTGTTTCCATGATCTGTCCATTGATGAGAGTGGGGTGTTGAAATCTCCCACTATTATTGTGTGAGGTGCAATGTGTGTTTTGAGCTTTAGTAAGGTTTCTTTTACATATGTAGGTGCCCTTGTATTTGGGGCATAGATATTTAGGATTGAGAGTTCATCTTGGTGGATTTTTCCTTTAATGAATATGAAGTGTCCTTCCTTATCTTTTTTGATGACTTTTAGTTGAAAATTGATTTTATTTGATATTAGAATGGCTACTCCAGCTTGCTTCTTCTGACCATTTGCTTGGAAAGTTGTTTTCCAGCCTTTCACTCTGAGGTAGTGTCTGTCTTTGTCTCTGAGGTGTGTTTCCTGTAGGCAGCAGAATGCAGGGTCCTCGTTGCGTATCCAGTTTGTTAATCTATTTCTTTTTATTGGGGAGTTGAGGCCATTGATGTTGAGAGATATTAAGGAATAGTGGTTATTGCTTCCCGTTATATTCATATTTGGATGTGAGGTTATGTTTGTGTGCTTTCATTCTCTTTGTTTTGTTGCCAAGACGATTAGTTTCTTGCTTCTTCTAGGGTATAGCTTGCCTCCTTGTGTTGGGCTTTACCATTTATTATCCTTTGTAGTGCTGGATTTGTAGAAAGATATTGTGTAAATTTGGTTTTGTCATGGAATATCTTGGTTTCTCCATCTATGTTAATTGAGAGTTTTGAAGGATACAGTAACCTGGGCTGGCATTTGTGTTCTCTTAGGGTCTATATGACATCAGTCCAGGATCTTCTGGCCTTCATAGTTTCTGGCGAGAAGTCTGCTGTGATTCTGATAGGTCTGCCTTTATATGTTACTTGACCTTTTTCCCTTACTGCTTTTAATATTCTTTCTTTATTTTGTGCATTTGGTGTTTTGACTATTATGTGACGGGAGGTGTTTCTTTTCTGGTCCAATCTATTTGGAGTTCTGTAGGCATCTTGTATGCCTATGGGTATCTCTTTTTTTAGGTTAGGGAAGTTTTCTTCTATGATTTTGTTGAAGATATTTACTGGTCCTTTGAGCTGGGAGTCTTCACTCTCTTCTATACCTATTATCCTTAGGTTTGATCTTCTCATTGAGTCCTGGATTTCCTGTATGTTTTGGACCAGTAGCTTTTTCCGCTTTACATTATCTTTGACAGTTGAGTCAATGACTTCTATGGAATCTTCTGCTCCTGAGATTCTCTCTTCCATCTCTTGAATTCTGTTGGTGAGGCTTGTATCTACAGCTCCTTGTCTCTTCTTTTGGTTTTCTATATCCAGGGTTGTTTCCATATGTTCTTTCTTGATTGCTTCTATTTCCATTTTAATTCCTTCAATTGTTTGATTGTGTTTTCCTGGAATTCTTTCAGGGATTTTTGCGATTCCTCTCTGTAGGCTTCTACTTGTTTATTAATGTTTTCCTGTGTTTCCCTAAGTGTGTTCATGTCTTTCTTGAAGTCCTCCAGCATCATGATCAAATATGATTTTGAAACTAGATCTTGCTTTTCTGGTGTGTTTGGATATTCCATGTTTGTTTTGGTGGGAGAATTGGGCTCCGATGATGGCATGTAGTCTTGGTTTCTGTTGCTTGGGTTCCTGTGCTTGCCTCTCGCCATCAGATTATCTCTAGTGTTACTTTGTTCTGCTATTTCTGACAGTGGCTAGACTGTCCTATAAGCCTGTGTGTCAGGAGTGCTGTAGACCTGTTTTCCTCTCTTTCAGTCAGTTATGGGGACAGAGTGTTCTGCTTTCTGGCGTGTAGTTTTTCCTCTCTACAGGTCTTCAGCTGTTCCTGTGGGCCTGTGTCTTGAGTTCACCAGGCAGCTTTCTTGCAGCAGACAAGTTGGTCTTACCTGTGGTCCCGAGGCTCAAGTTTGCTCGCGGGGTGCTGCCCAAGGGCTCTCTGCGGCGGCAGCAACCAGGAAGACCCTTTCCGCCCCTTCCGGGAGCTTAAGTGCACCAGGGTTCCAGATGGCCTTTGGTGTTTTCCTCTGGCGTCCGAGATGTATGTACAGAGAGCAGTCTCTTCTGGTTTCCCAGGCTTGTCTGCCTCTCTGAAAGTTCAGCTCTCCCTCCCACGGGATTTGGGTGCAGAGAACTGTTTATCCGGTCTGTTTCCCTCAGGTTCCGGTGTTGTCTCAGGCAGGGGTCCTGCCGCTCCTGGGCCCTCCCCCACGGGAGCCCAGAGGCCTTATACAGTTTCCTCTTGGGCCAGGGATGTGGGCAGGGGTGGGC
This sequence comes from Rattus norvegicus, assembly GCF_021556685.1. NCBI lineage: Eukaryota > Metazoa > Chordata > Mammalia > Rodentia > Muridae > Rattus > Rattus norvegicus. Next base: position 9,709,265 of record NC_141545.1, read on the forward strand.
AGTGTTGGTGGTCTCTTCCGCTATGCAGCCTCAGGAGTGCCCACCTGATCAGGCGGTGAGGTCTCTTTCCCACAGGGTCTGGGAGCAGAGAGCTGCTGCGGGCCCGGGATCCGCGGGCGTGGGATCTCCGGCAAACACAGGACGTGCCTGGTCCTAGATGAACTCTGCCTCTGTGTGTCCCGTTCTCACCAGGCAGCTCTCTTGCAGCAGACAAGTTGGTCTTACCTGTGGTCCCGAGGCTCAAGTTTGCTCGCGGGGTGCTGCCCAAGGGCTCTCTGCGGCGGCAGCATCCAGGAAGCTAGAACTTTATTTCTTAGTGTGAATAAAACTAAACTTCAAATTTATGATGGACCTCAGTATAAGTTGTGATACCCTGTAACTTCTATAGGAAAAGGCCAACACCATGCTTCAAATAGTGGACACATAAAAGCATTCTGAGATAACTCTGGAGGACAAGAAACAATAAAACAGGGAAAATGGAATCTCAAGAGAGCAAAATATACTGTACAGCAAATGAAATTGTAAAATGCCAGTCCACAAAAAGGGAAAATAATTTCCAAGCTTATATCTAATTAAGAATTGGGGGGAAATATACAGAGAACCCAGAAAATCCATACATGAAGGAAACGAACAATACAGTTTTAAATTTGGCTATAGAACTAAAAAGAAAGTTCTCAAAATAAGAAATAAACATGGCTAATAAACAGTTCAAAAGTTTTCAACATCCTTAACCGTCAAGGAAATACAGACTAAAACTACATTAAGAGTTCATTTAACCTCAGAATGGTCATCTTCAAGGCACCAATGACAACAAATGTTACAGATGTGGAGAGTGGCAAAGCCTTATACATTGTTGGTAGAAGTAGAAAGTAGTACAGCAACTCTGGGATCAGTCTGGAGGTTTCCCTAAAAGCTGAAGTGGAACATATGAACCCCTACACACAGGCACCCTATAACATTTCTGGTCATACATCCAAAGGACTCTATATCTTAGCCCAGCAATGCTTGTTCACTCATATTCACTAGTGACCTACATAAAGAAGCCAGGAAATGAAATCAGCCTAAATGTCCATGGCCTAATGAATGCATAATGAAAATGGGGTGCCTACAAACAAGGGACTGTTATTTATATGTAAACAAAAATAAAATCACTGTATTTTCAGGTAAATAAGTGAAACTTGGCAAAAAAAATCATTCTGTAGGTAACCCAGACCCAGACAGACAATATACAGGTGGCTTCAATTCTTTAGTTATGTATGCTTAGTTTGCAATGCCTGTAGAAGTAAAACATTAAAAAGTAGGAAGGAGCTGTTGGTGGGTATTAAGAAATAGAGGACACAGGGGCCCCGGGAAAAGGTGGGGCAGGCCCTTCTGCTTGCTGCACTCACAGAGAGCTCAAAAGCAGCCCCCAGGATTAACTTCAGTCCCACGACCAGAGGTAAGACCAACTTTTCTGCTCCAAGTGACCTGCCTGGTGGACTCAGGACACATGCCCACAGGAAAACCTGAAGACAAGTAGACAGGAAAGACTACACACCTGAAAGAAGAACACTCTATTCCCATAACTTGCTGAAAGAAAACAGGAGGTCTACAGCACTCCCGACACATAGGCCTATAGGACGGTCTAACCATTGTCAGAAATAGCAGAACAAGGTAATACCAGAGACAACCTAATGGGGAGAGGCAATCACAGGAACTCAAGAAACACAAACCAAGACCACATGGCATCATAGGAGCCCAATTCTCCTACCAAAGCAAACACTGAATATCTAAACACACCAGAAAAGCAAGATCTTGATTTTAAATCACATTTGATCATGGTGATGGACAACTTCAAGAAAGACATAAAGAACTCCCTTAGAGAAACATAGGAAAACAAATAAACAAGCAGAAGCCTATAGAGAGGAATGACAAAAATCCCTGAAAGAATTCCAGGAAAACAAAATCAAACAGATGAAGGAATTAAAAGTGGAAATAGAAGCAATAAAGAAAGCACAAAGTGAGACAACCCTGGACCTTACAGCACAAAAATTTTATTTCAGTGAAAAACGACAAAACTTCATAAAACTCTTAAAACATGGAAAAAGAAACTGTAGGCCTCAGAAAGATGGAAGTTATCTCAGTGCCCTCCTCTGACTCCAGTTGGCTCCAAAGAAAAGGCATGGAAGTTTGGAGTGAAGGTCTGAATGTTACCTTTGGCCCACGAAACTGTACATGGATTGCAGCTAGCTAGTCTTACATTTAAGCCCTGTCCCAGCTCTGGCTGGGGGGATTCATGTGTAAGCCCCCCCTGACATTCTTCTCCATACCTATCTACCTGAAACTAGCATGCTCACAGACAGCCCAAGTTGCCCATAAAACCATCAAAAAATGCCTTACAGTTACCTGTCTCACACTCTCTTCATCCACTGTGCATCTTAGGGACAGACACTGGTGGGACTGTAAACTCCTGCAGCCTCTATGGCAAGCAAGGTAGCCCCTCAAAGGTCTAAAGACAGAATTGCCACGTGATCTGGCCATTCATCTTTAGGTACTCACACAAGATAATTGAAAGCAGAGGCTCAAAGACACACCGCCCATCTAGCTAAGGGGTAGAAACAAAGCAAAAGCTCATTTCCAGATGATTGTTACACTCAGGTGTGTGTAGATGCAACAGTGTGGCAAAATATCACTTGGTGCTAAAAAGGCTACCACATGGTAAACCTTGGGGTTTCTTAAACAGAGAAGTCAAAAAGGATAATACTGTGTTCCATTTACTTAAGGTACCTAGCAAGGCAACAGACAGAAGTAGGGGGATGGGCCGTGCAAAATGAGGAGGGCAGGGGAGTCAACCCTCAATGCTCAATAAGCAGACTTGGCTTGGGAAAATTAAAGAGTGCCAGGGATGGATGGTGAGGATGGCTACACAGAAGCATGATGCTCTGACGCCACAGAGCTGTGCACTGGATGGGCTAAGATGGCAGACATCGTCCTGCTGGAGGTCTGTGCTGAAGAGACAGCCACTTCTGGCTCAATTGGGACACATTGAACCCAGTAGTGCAGGGGAGTCTGTCTGCTATTCCTTGTTCCCTCGCAGTAAGAGAATTGTTTTCTAGGAGACTAGATTGGCCAGAGGAACCAGAGTCACAAAAGAGACCTTGAAAAGAAAGTGGTGGGAACACACTGGACAAACTGGATCTAAGGGCTCATAGACAATGAAAGGAATCCCAGAGCCTTCTGAAAGTTTGAGCTTTGGAATCCAGGAATATATCTCCTAGTTCTGTGGGAAGTTAGGGGGCTGGGATGGATGGTACAATCTGTTTTAGAAGTTGTTCCTAAGTTTTGCAGAGCAATAGTTGTAAATGTTTTCCTTTTGTGGCACAACGTCGTCACCTCATGGACAAAGTTTATATGACACAGTGTGCCTGACTCAAATGGTGTATCTTTTCACAGAATCCACACAGGCTGTCTTACATTTGCAGAATAAGTATTTGGGGCAAAACCAGATTCTCATGTCTTGATTTCCCTCAAGACTGGAATATCTTTTCCAGCACTTGAATATCAGGACAGGGTCTGGTTATCATTTTGTGGGATTGCTTCATCTAAAACAAAAGTGAGGGATAAAGATGGGGAGGGGGAGAAGGAAAAGGAGGTCGCAGCTGTCTTCCTACCCCACCTTCCGTGTCAGCTCCTGCCTATCTCACCTCTAGCAGATGTTCAGGAGGGCTGATCTCAGTGCCCACTTCTCTCTAGGATTTTCTTTCTACCCAAGCACCATGAAACTGGCTCCGTCCTGGTCCTAGGGCATCCTGCTTCTTGTCTTGCCTGAAGCAGCTCACCAGCCACTGCTTTGTGGAATCCTAGCCTCCCTGTCTCCAGCTCTCCCCTCCTTGGTTCCCTTACACTTCTTCTGGCCCTCCTATCTCTAGGTTCCTCTGCTCTTCTGTTTTTCCAGACCTGAGTAGTACCCAGGGTCAGGTTCCATCCCAGCATGAAACTGGGGTTTTATCGGGCTCCTCCATTAAAATGCAGGAGCACACTAATGATTCCCTAACTTGTATCTCTCAAAGCTGCCATGTGGATGTCTCTGTTCTAATAGACAACTGGCCCGATGTGCACACACATGCAAGCACCCAAAACCTAACTCCCACAGTCCCAAGAAGCGTGATATCCCACTAACAGCTTTCCTGCTAGCACAGCCAAGATGCCTCTTCCTTCATATTTTCTGTCTGCCCTCCTTCTTTGCCCCTTCCCCAATCTATGCACCAGAATATTCTTTCAGGCATATCCTTTTTATTTTTTTGCACATTGTTATTTCTTTATTTTCTTTTTCTTTTTTTCGGAGTGGGGACCGAACCCAGGGCCTTGCGCTTGCTAGGCAAGTGCTCTACCACTGAGCTAAATCCCCAACCCCTTCTTTATTCTTTTTTTTTTATTAACTTGAGTATTTCTTATATACATTTCGAGTGTTATTCCCTTTCCCGGTTTCCGGGCAAACATTCCCCTCCCCACTCCCCTTCCTTATGGGTGTTCCCCTCCCCATCCTCCCCCCTTGCCGCCCTCCCCCCCACAGTCTAGTTCACTGGGGGTTCAGTCTTAGCAGGTCCCAGGGCTTACCCTTCCACTGGTGCTCTTACTAGGATATTCATTGCTACCTAAGAGGTCAGAGTCCAGAGTCAGTCCATGTATAGTCTTTAGGTAGTGGCTTAGTCCCTGGAAGCTCTGGTTGCTTGGCACTGTTGTACATATGGGGTCTCGAGCCCCTTCAAGCTCTTCCAGTTCTTTCTCTGATTCCTTGAACGGGGATCCTATTCTCAGTTCAGTGGTTTGCTGCTGGCATTCGCCTCTGTATTTGCTGTATTCTGGCTGTGTCTCTCAGGAGCGATCTACATCCGGCTCCTGTCGGTCTGCACTTCTTTGCTTCATCCATCTTGTCTAATTGGGTGGCTGTATATGTATGGGCCACAGGTGGGGCAGGCTCTGAATGGGTGTTCCTTCAGTCTCTGTTTTAATCTTTGCCTCTCCCTTCCCTGCCAAGGGTATTCTTTTTCCTCATTTAAAGAAGGAGTGAAGCATTCACATTTTGATCATCCGTCTTGAGTTTCGTTTGTTCTAGGGATCTAGGGTAATTCAAGCATTTGGGCTAATAGCCACTTATCAATGAGTGCATACCATGTATGTCTTTCTGTGATTGGGTTAGCTCACTCAGGATGATATTTTCCGGTTCCAACCATTTGCCTACGAATTTCATAAACTCGTTGTTTTTGATAGCTGAGTAATATTCCATTGTGTAGATGTACCACATTTTCTGTATCCATTCCTCTGTTGAAGGGCATCTGGGTTCTTTCCAGCTTCTGGCTATTATAAATAAGGCTGCGATGAACATAGTGGAGCACGTGTCTCTTTTATATGATGAGGCATCTTTTGGGTATATGCCCAAGAGAGGTATAGCTGGATCCTCAGGCAGTTCAATGTCCAATTTTCTGAGGAACCTCCAGACTGATTTCCAGAATGGTTTTACCAGTCTGCAATCCCACCAACAATGGAGGAGTGTTCCTCTTTCTCCACATCCTCGCCAGCATCTGCTGTCACCTGAGTTTTTGATCTTAGCCATTCTCACTGGTGTGAGGTGAAATCTCAGGGTTGTTTTGATTTGCATTTCCCTTAAGACTAAAGATGTTGAACATATCTTTAGGTGTTTCTCAGCCATTCGGCATTCCTCAGCTGTGAATTCTTTGTTTAGCTCTGAACCCCATTTTTTAATAGGGTTATTTGTTTCCCTGCGGTCTAACTTCTTGAGTTCTTTGTATATTTTGGATATCAGGCCTCTATCTGTTGTAGGATTGGTAAAGATCTTTTCCCAAACTGTTGGTTGCCAATTTGTCCTAACCACAGTGTCCTTTGCCTTACAGAAGCTTTGCAGTTTTATGAGATCCCATTTGTCGATTCTTGATCTTAGAGCGTAAGCCATTGGTGTTTTGTTCAGGAAATTTTTTCCAGTGCCCATGTGTTCCAGATGCTTCCCTAGTTTTTCTTCTATTAGTTTGAGTGTGTCTGGTTTGATGTGGAGGTCCTTGATCCACTTGGACTTAAGCTTTGTACAGGGTGATAAGCATGGATCGATCTGCATTCTTCTACATGTTGACCTCCAGTTGAACCAGCACCATTTGCTGAAAATGCTATCTTTTTTCCATTGGATGGTTTTGGCTCCTTTGTCAAAAATCAAGTGACCATAGGTGTGTGGGTTCATTTCTGGGTCTTCAATTCTATTCCATTGGTCTATCTGTCTGTCTCTGTACCAATACCATGCAGTTTTTATCACTATTGATCTGCAATACTGCTTGAGTTCAGGGATAGTGATTCCCCCTGAAGTCCTTTTATTGTTGAGGATAGCTTTAGCTATCCTGGGTTTTTTGTTATTCCAGATGAATTTGCAAATTTTTCTGTCTAACTCTTTGAAGAATTGGATTGGTATTTTGATGGGGATTGCATTGAATCTGTAGATTGCTTTTGGTAAAATGGCCATTTTTACTATATTAATCCTGCCAATCCATGAGCATGGGAGATCTTTCCATCTTCTGAGGTCTTCTTCAATTTCTTTCCTCAGTGTCTTGAAGTTCTTATTGTACAGATCTTTTACTTGATTTGTTAAAGTCACTCCGAGGTACTTTATATTATTTGGGTCTATTATGAAGGGTGTCGTTTCCCTAATTTCTTTCTCGGCTTGTTTCTCTTTTGTATAGAGGAAGGCAACTGATTTATTTGAGTTAATTTTATACCCAGCCACTTTGCTGAAGTTGTTTATCAGCTTTAGTAGTTCTCTGGTGGAACTTTTGGGATCAGTTAAATATACTATCATATCATCTGCAAATAGTGATATTTTGACTTCTTCTTTTCCGATCTGTATCCCCTTGACATCCATTTGTTGTCTGATTGCTCTGGCTAGAACTTCTAGAACTATATTGAATAAGTAGGGAGAGAGAGGGCAGCCTTGTCTAGTCCCTGATTTTAGTGGGATTGCTTCAAGTTTCTCTCCATTTAGTTTAATGTTAGCAATTGGTTTGCTGTATATGGATTTTACCATGTTCAGGTATGGGCCTTGAATTCCTATTCTTTCCAGGACTTTTATCATGAAGGGGTGTTGAATTTTGTCAAATGCTTTCTCAGCATCTAATGAAATGATCATGTGGTTTTGTTCTTTCAGTTTGTTTATATAATGGATCACGTTGATGGTTTTCCATATATTAAACCATCCCTGCATGCCTGGGATGAAGCCTACTTGATCATGGTGGATGATTGTTTTGATGTGCTCTTGAAATCGGTTTGCCAGAATTTTATTGAGTATTTTTGCATCGATATTCATAAGGGAAATTGGTCTGAAGTTCTCTTTCTTTGTTGTGTCTTTGTGTGGTTTAGGTATAAGAGTAATAGTGGCTTCGTGGAAGGTATTCGGTAGTGATCTATCTGTTTCAATTTTGTGGAATAGTTTGGATAATATTGGTATAAGGTCTTCTATGAAGGTTTGATAGAATTCTGCACTAAACCTGTCTGGACCTGGGCTCTTTTTGGTTGGGAGACCTTTAATGACTGCTTCTATTTCCTTAGGAGTTATGGGGTTGTTTAACTGGTTTATCTGTTCCTGATTTAACTTCGGTACCTGGTATCTGTCTAGGAAATTGTCCATTTCCTGAAGATTTTCAAGTTTTGTTGAATATAAGCTTTTATAGTAAGATCTGATGATTTTTTGAATTTCCTCTGAATCTGTAGTTATGTCTCTCTTTTCATTTCTGATTTTGTTAATTTGGACGCACTCTCTGTGTCCTCTCGTTAGTCTGGCTAAGGGTTTATCTATCTTGTTGATTTTCTCAAAGAACCAACTTTTGGTTCTATTGATTCTTTCTATGGTCCTTTTTGTTTCTACTTGGTTGATTTCAGCTCTGAGTTTGATTATTTCCTGCCTTCTACTTATCCTGGGTGTATTTGCTTCTTTTTGTTCTAGAGCTTTGAGGTGTGCTGTCAAGGTGCTGACATATGCTCTTTCCTGTTCCTTTCTGCAGGCACTCAGCGCTATGAGTTTTCCTCTTAGCACAGCTTTCATTGTGTCCCATAAGTTTGGGTATGTTGTACCTTCATTTTCATTAAGTTCTAAAAAGTTTTTAATTTCTTTCTTTATTTCTTCCTTGACCAGGTTATCATTGAGTAGAGCATTGTTCAATTTCCACGTATATGTGGGCGTTCTTCCCTTATTGTTATTGAAGACCAGTTTTAGGCCGTGGTGGTCCGATAGCACGCATGGGATTATTTCTATCTTTCTGTACCTGTTGAGGCCCATTTTTTGACCAATTATATGGTCAATTTTGGAGAAAGTACCATGTGGAGCTGAGAAGAAAGTATATCCTTTTGCTTTAGGATAGAATGTTCTATAAATATCCGTTAGGTCCATTTGGCTCATGACTTCTCTTAGTCTGTCTACATCTCTGTTTAATTTCTGTTTCCATGATCTGTCCATTGATGAGAGTGGGGTGTTGAAATCTCCTACTATTATTGTGTGAGGTGCAATGTGTGTTTTGAGCTTTAGTAAGGTTTCTTTTACGTATGTAGGTGCCGTTGTATTTGGGGCATAGATATTTAGGATTGAGAGTTCATCTTGGTGGATTTTTCCTTTGATGAATATGAAGTGTCCTTCCCTATCTTTTTTGATGACTTTTAGTTGGAAATTGATTTTATTTGATATTAGAATGGCTACTCCAGCTTGCTTCTTCTGACCATTTTCTTGGAAAGTTGTTTTCCAGCCTTTCACTCTGAGGTAGTGTCTGTCTTTGTCTCTGAGGTGTGTTTCCTGTAGGCAGCAGAATTCAGGGTCCTTGTTGCGTATCCAGTTTGTTAATCTATTTCTTTTTATTGGGGAGTTGAGGCCATTGATGTTGAGAGATATTAAGGAATAGTGGTTATTGCTTCCCGTTATATTCATATTTGGATGTGAGGTTATGTTTGTGTGCTTTCATTCTCTTTGTTTTGTTGCCAAGACGATTAGTTTCTTGCTTCTTCTAGGGTATAGCTTGCCTCCTTATGTTGGGCTTTACCATTTATTATCCTTTGTAGTGCTGGATTTGTAGAAAGATATTGTGTAAATTTGGTTTTGTCATGGAATATCTTGGTTTCTCCATCTATGTTAATTGAGAGTTTTGAAGGATACAGTAACCTGGGCTGGCATTTGTGTTCTCTTAGGGTCTGTATGACATCAGTCCAGGATCTTCTGGCCTTCATAGTTTCTGGCGAGAAGTCTGGTGTGATTCTGATAGGTCTGCCTTTATATGTTACTTGACCTTTTTCCCTTACTGCTTTTAATATTCTTTCTTTATTTTGTGCGTTTGGTGTTTTGACAATTATGTGACGGGAGGTGTTTCTTTTCTGGTCCAATCTATTTGGAGTTCTGTAGGCTTCTTGTATGCCTATGGGTATCTCTTTTTTTAGGTTAGGGAAGTTTTCTTCTATGATTTTGTTGAAGATATTTACTGGTCCTTTGAGCTGGGAGTCTTCACTCTCTTCTATACCTATTATCCTTAGGTTTGATCTTCTCATTGAGTCCTGGATTTCCTGTATGTTTTGGACCAGTAGCTTTTTCCGCTTTACATTATCTTTGACAGTTGAGTCAATGATTTCTATGGAATCTTCTGCTCCTGAGATTCTCTCTTCCATCTCTTGTATTCTGTTGGTGAAGCTTGTATCTACAGCTCCTTGTCTCTTCTTTTGGTTTTCTATATCCAGGGTTGTTTCCATGTGTTCTTTCTTGATTGCTTCTATTTCCATTTTTAATTCCTTCAACTGTTTGATTTTGTTTTCCTGGAATTCTTTCAGGGATTTTTGTGTCTCCTCTCTATGGGCTTCTACTTGTTTATTTATGTTTTCCTGGAATTTTTTCAGGGATTCTTGCGATTCCTTTCTGTAGGCTTCTACTTGCTTATTAATGTTTTCCTGTTTTTCTCTAAGGGAGTTCTTCACGTCTTTCTTGAAGTCCTCCAGCATCATGATTAAATATGATTTTGAAACTAGATCTTGCTTTTCTGGTGTGTTTGGATATTCCATGTTTGTTTTGATGGGAGAATTGGGCTCCGATGGTGCCATGTAGTCTTGGTTTCTGTTGCTTGGGTTCCTGTGCTTGCCTCTCGCCATCAGATTATCTCTAGTGTTACTTTGTTCTGTTATTTCTGACAGTGGCTAGACTGTCCTATAAGCCTGTGTGTCAGGAGTGCTGTAGACCTGTTTTCCTCTCTTTCAGTCAGTTATGGGGACAGAGTGTTCTGCTTTCAGGCATGTAGTTTTTCCTCTCTACAGGTCTTCAGCTGTTCCTGTGGGCCTGTGTCTTGAGTTCACCAGGCAGGTCACTTGCAGCAGAAAAGTTGGTCTTACCTGTGGTCCTGAGGCTCAAGTTCACTCGCGGGGTGCTGCCCTCGGGCTCCCTCTGGCGGCAGCAACCAGGAAGATCTGCGCCGCCCCCTCTGGGAAACTCAGTGCATCAGGGTTCCAGATGGCCTTTGGTGTTTTCCTCTGGCGTCCGAGATGTATGTGCAGAGAGCAGTCTCTTCTGGTTTCCCAGGCTTGTCTGCCTCTCTGAAGGTTTAGCTCTCCCTCCCACGGGATTTGGGTGCAGAGAACTGTTTATCCGGTCTGTTTCCTTCAGGTTCCGGCGGTGTCTCAGGCAGGGGTCCTGCTGCTCCTGGGCCCTCCCCCACGGGAGCCCAGAGGCCTTATACAGTTTCCTCTTGGGCCAGGGATGTGGGCAGGGGTGGCAGGCATATCCTTAAAATGGGCCTGACTCCCACCTTGTTTGCCATTCTGTGATGATGGCCGTCCAATCTGGTACTTCTCCTGAATTGATCACAGAGCTTCCTCTCGGTGCCCAGTCTATTCCTGCCCCAGCACCTGAAACATGTCACATCTCTGCACTGTTCTCCCAGAGACTTCCCTCCCACTAGGGAAATCGAAGTCTTTGTTTCACCCTTGGGAGCCAATTCTCCTGCTTCCCTCAGTGATGGCTCCCAGATCCTATCCCCTCAATCTGCTGTGGACTCTCTTGTCACCCATCACCTCAGGCGTCAGAGCCATTGTCGATGCCCAACTCCACTTGCCATACCCTTTCTACCTTTAGTTTTACTATAGCACCACAGTGGCCATACTGCTGGCATGATATAGGCTCCCTCCCTCAGTCCGGAGCCACTCTGTTCCCAGGGTGTTGACACATTTGCTTGGCTTTGCTCACTGCTCCAGCTTCAGAGTTTGGCACGTGGTGGTGTTCCTTCAGCAGCTGACAAGTCCATGGGCACAGCTGGGTGAAGGAGAACACGTGGTATGTGGAGCCAAGTTGTAGGTTTGAGTCCAAAATCTGTTCTTCTTAGCTCAATGTCTTGGGGACACAGCATCAAAAGCAGGAGAGATAAAAAATGTATCATTCAGAGGCTATCAAAATTAGAACCAGCTCTTTTCAAAGAGCACTGGTTAAGGACTTGTACCTGGTCTATCCAAGGGATGCTCAAGACTGGCTCTGGAGAGCTGCTCCCTCTCCAGCAATTCCCCCCAGAATGGCTGCTCCTGCGTTTCCATGTCAGCCTATGAATTCACCCAGGTGGTGGCATTCTCTCTGGTCACTGTGGATGCATGGCCATCTGCAGTTTGCTAGTGACCAAGCTGTTGGGGAGCTTCTCCTTACTTAAGCTTTTATTCTTTCAGGGGGAAAAAACTTAAAAATATCATGGCGTTTTAGGCAGGAACAAGCTGGCCCGTCTTTCTAGTTTGGGCAGGTGTGGACTTAGGCATGTTCTCCAGATTAGACACATTAGATTAGCTGTGCTCAGAATGGTTTCCTAGGTGCCCCTCCCCCACTGCGGCACAGGGACCTGAACATGCTCTGAAGGCCTATTGCCCTTGTCTGAAAATCCCTAGTCACATCTCAGTGAGGACCCCATACTTTCATCTTCTACTGGACGCCGCTAATTATGTCACCATGACTGCCTCAGGCATTGCTTCACAAACTTATTTCATAAATGCAAGTTCATTTATGTTAACTAAAGGAAGAAAGCCACAGGGCAACTTCGAGCTAAACCAAATTGAATAGTTTCCAACTTGACAGGAAAACTGCAGTCTTGATTCAGATCAGGATCTAGTGTTCCTTCTTGTTGTTGGTATCAAGTCCTTGTAGTCACGACAGGGGCTTCTATGTGCTCTAGCTCATTTATGCTTATAAAATATGCTCACACTTTGATGTCCCTACAGACCTCCAGGGTCTTGTTGTACCATAGGGTTTGCTTTAGGACAGGCCTCAGATAAAGCATTGCACATGTCTTTCCAAGGCTGCTGGTTGGATCACTTGGAGAAGCAACATTCTAAAGTACAGCTGCTGACAGATAAGTCCGATCTTCAGCAGAAGGGGGGCAGGTTCTAGCTCTGCAGTTTACATGTTAGTTCCTTCCCTCACTCTCTGAGCCTTGCATTCTTCAGGGTGGCAAGGTAAGATTTCGTAGGGTGTGTATTAGTCACGGTTCTCCAGAGGAACAGAGCTGAGTATATAAAATTAACATCTGTTTATCTATCTATAATTAATAACTATATATATTTATAAACAAGATCAGGTATGTTCCTCTAGAGAACCATGACTAATATAAATATATATATATATATATATATATATATTCATTCATTCACACAACTTTTCACCCTCTGATTTCTCACCAGAAGCAGCCAGTGGATTTGATGCCCCATTGTCCTTTGTCAGCCTGATGCGCCAATAAAACCAACTGTGATTTCTTTCTCCTGTTCTTAATGAGCTGTCTATTGTGTAATTTCTTATTTGCCATTCCACACATTTTCTACATTTTCATTTCTGTTTTTTCTTTCTATTTACTGAGTTTTTTACTTCACAATAAAGTTAACCCATCGTGCTGTGAGTTGCATATATTTTCATCCATTTAGTTTTCAACATGCTTACTTATAAAGTCGTGTTTCTTTTGTATATCATCAAATAGAGGAGATTAGGGATTTTTGACCACCTTCAGCCACGATTATGAAATTATTCATTCATATTTCCTTATAATATTTCAGTGAAAGTGATGGGTGGCCACTGGTCTGAACTAGCTCTTGCTCTGAGCTCCACTGACCAGACAAAACCAAACAAAAACGGAGTCTACTATGTCACTTTTCACAAAATAAAATTAAACAGTGAGCAGGCAGATAGATCCCCACACAAACTAGCCCCAGCATGAGAGCCTAGTTTCTTAAGCTAGGACAAGAGAACCCCTCTGCACCCCTATAAGTGGCCTGGGTGAGCTTGGTCAGTCTCCACCGTCCTGCTCTGACCCCACCACCTCCACCGATCAGGTGGATGCCCTCTTGGGCTTTCTAGAAACACAAATGTAAACCATCACAGATAAAAAGCATTTACATCTACAACTCAGTGTGTTATAATATTGACTCAGGCCGTAATTCAATCCTCAACTCAACTGGATTTTACTTTTGTATGAGGTCGAATATAGTTTTCTACCACACCTAAAGTTGGATAATTATTTTTTAAACCCAAAGAGAACATAATGTAATTTGAACTTTTTGTTACATTTAAATAACAAATGAAATGAAATGGACTTTAGGTGTATACATGCTTGTTTTGATTTGTTTTTGTACTGTTGGGTGGAGAACCAACCATGAAAGTGTCCCACCAGTGGCCTGTGTCTCCAGCTCCACCAGCTAGGATCTTTAGTGACTACATCACAAAGCTGAAATAATCTGAAATAGTTTAAGCAGAAATAAACCCTTTGCTCTCGCAGTTGTTTTTGGTCATGGCGTTTAATGAAAACAATAGGAACCTTAATTAAGAGCAATTTTGGTGGTTCCAGCCCAAATTGGGTGAACCATCCCTTCTCTAGTGGGGGTAGGATGGAATGGTGGGACAACTGTATAGCAGAACAAAACACACTGTGGCCAGAAGAGAGAGAAAGAGAATAGAGCCAGGGTCCCATGGTTCCCTCAAGAACACACTCTTGGAGCATCTCACAAGCACTGCATGGGTAAGAAAGAAAGAGAGGGAGAAGAAGGCGTATGGGAGAAGAGGGAAGGAGGGAGGGGGAGAGAGACTGACTATTCTCGATGGGTGGTACCACTTCCCAAAGTGACACTCTGGGGATGAAGTCATCAGTATATGGGCCTCTGGTGACATTGCCTAACCTGTAGCAACCTCTAACACTGGGAATTGGCAGGAGATACAGCCATGGTGCAAGTGGCCTTCTCCAGCCTTTGGCCCATCATGGTTCAGTAAGATTCAAATGTAGCCTGTTTTCTCCCTTTATACACCAGTTGAAGGGCATGTGAGGTGTTTTCTCTCATTATAAACAGAGTTGCTGTGGACTTTTGCCAACAGGTTTTTATTATAAGAGCATGTGTATTCCTCTCTGTTGGCTGTGTTCCTCGAGAGGTGGGGTGGGGGGAATCACTAACTTATGTCATAGGGCAAACTGGCTCACCTGTATAAGAGGACGCTGCCTCTGGAAGAGCAGAGAGCTCCAGTCACCAGAGTTTTTCTTGGCACTTGACTTTCTGTTGCTGCATGGGTTCTGAGTTTTTCTTAACTTATTCAAAGAGCCATGGTGTTTCACTTTGGTCATAATTTGCATTTCCCTAATGGCTCACAGTATTGATCGCCCTTTCATGTGTTTATCTGCAGTTTGTCAGATCTTTGGTGCAGTATCTCCTTCCAATCCAGGCCCAAACTCACTAGGTGCCCCCCCCCTTTCTTTTTTAAGTATAGAGAGTGTTTTTCTTCTGCACAGTGAGATCTGTGAGACTCTATTTCGGGATTCTCTGTTCCAGCTCATGAATTCACTTGTCTGTTGCTGGGCCAGGACCACACTATTTTTTATTGCTGTAGCCATTTTAGTATCATAAGAGCACATTTCATTTGTATAAGACAAGTCTTCCCTTCTTTTTCAAAATGGCACTCAGTCATTTTCAAATATTTATTTTTTGTTAGCTCAACACTAACACAGTTTGTGTTAAGATCTCCCAAAATTCCAGTGTGACATTGACCTGAAGTGCTACTAAATTAATTAGAATAATTAATGGTTAACCTTCATGGTCCTAGAACACTTATAGTGTAAGAACAGACAGAGCATACCTCTTACTAAGTCTGCATTTGTGCTGGATGGCTTGCATCCTCTAGGTGTTCATACATTTACAGGAATCCTTAGTAAATTAGAAGATAGAAAAGTGTACATTGGCAGGACTTGGTGAAGCCAGGAGCTAGAAGGGCTAGAGACTGCCTGTTTCAGCTATTGGTTCTTACAGCATTATTTTTGAGGATCAGAACAGCAAAAGGCCCCAGTACCATTAAGGCGCCACCTCTGGATGCAGCCCATAACTCTTGGAAATGAATGGAATCCCTTTTAGCTAATTTTTCACTGAGGAAGAGCTGTCCACTGGTTGAAGGGGCTATGTTCTTACTGTGAATCAGAAGCCATCCAACATTTGTGACATGACAAACCACATCTGAGATTTCAGGAAATATAAATACAGCCCCGTGCGTACCCCTTTGGAAGGAGATGCTTAGCCTCATTTGCAAAAGAACTTGGGGATATATTTGAACTTCTCTCCATGGTACTCTAAGTGGCAGGGCCCTTCCCAGGTTCCACTGCCCAAAGGTCCCTTGCACAGTCTGCAGCCCACTTTCAAGACACTGCTTTAAAGGCAGAAAGTGGCTCTAACCTTCCAAACTCTCTCCCAGAGTCCAAAGACCTCATTACCTCGGCTTCTTTGAAAAAGGTGGATCCAGCAACTTTTTGCCTCCCAGGGAAGCTTCTGGGAACAATTCAAGTAAGAATTACAGCAGAATTTGTGTAACCACTTCAGCCACAGTGGAAGTTGGGCTTTCTTTTGAAGAAATCCGAGGTCACACAGCTTAAGCAGGAAGGTGTGTGTGTTCCTTGTATTTTATTTACATGAATGGTCAGCTCCATAAAATGATCAGGGCTCGGGCTCCTTCTCCCTCATACCTCTGCCATCCTTCAGATGACTCACTTGCTCACATGGTTTCCAATGTGAGACCATGTGACATTATAGCCACTGGGGATGAACCTTCTAAAGGTCAGGAGTCTACGCCAGGCAGAACTACGTCCCACAGGCTCCACGTTCCTTAGGAACTTTTAGAGATGCTGTCAGGATGAATCATTCTCATAGGAAGCTTTGCCCAGGAAAGGACAGGATGAGCTGCAGGTCCCAAAACAGAGAGTGCCAGGCTCTCCTAACTGTGGGACCTAGGCTGTCTTCAGTGTACAGATGCATAAGAAAGTTTGCAGACCAGCAGCAGGCTTTCCAGAAAACAAGCAAGCAAACAAAATGAGAGACACAGTCTTTTATACTAACTCTAAAAGGGACTCCCCCCACCCCAATCTGAGGCAGGATATGGTGAAGACATATCCAGTTTCCTTGGGCCAACTTGTTTTTCCTCATATTAAAAAAGAAACAGGGAGAAACCTTCAGAGGGGCAGACACACCTGGGAAGCCAGAAGAGCTACACTCTACCCACATTTCTGACTCCAGAGGAAAACACCTAATGCCATCTGGCACCCTGCTGCATGTAGCCCCAGGAAAAGGCAGCACAGGCCCTCCTGGTTGCCGCCCTCATGGAGAGCTCAAAAGCAGCCCCCCACGAGCAACTTGATCCGTGGGACCATAGGTAAGACCAACTTTTCTGCTCCAAGCGACCTGCCTGGTGGACTCAGGACACACAGAGGCAAAATTGCTCTGGGACCGGACACTTCCCGTATCTAGCTGGAGCCCAACCTTGATGATCTCAGCCCATAGCTCACTGCTCCCTTGGGAGAGAGAGCTCACCACCTGGACAGGTGGACACTCCTGAGACTGCAGAGCAGGAGAGACAACCAATACTGCCCACCCATACCCACATCCCTGGCCCAAGAGGAAACTGTATAGGGCCTCTGGGAACGAGAAGACAGGGGCACTTGAGACACCGCCCAGACCTGAAGGGACCCTATCAATAGTTCTCTGCACCCAAATCCCGTGAGAGGGAGAGCTAAACCTTCAGAGGGGCAGACACGCCAGGGAAGCCAGAAGAGCTATACTCCACATTTCTGACTCCAGGGAAAACACCAAATGCTATCTGGGACCCTGGAGCTCAGGGGTCCCTGGAAAATGCACCTCAGGCTCTCCTGGTTGCCGCCTTCATGGAGAGTAGCAGCTCTCAACAGCAGCCCCCTACGAGGAACTTGAGCCACAGGACCACAGGTAAGACCAACTTTTCTGCTCAAAGCAACCTGACTGGTGGACTCAGGACATAGGACCACAGGAACAGCAGAAGACCAGAAGACAGGAAAGACTACATGCCTGAAAGAAGAACACTCTGTTTCCATAACTGGCTGAAAGAAAAGAGGAAAACTGGTCTACAGCACTCCTGACACACAGGTCTATAGGACAGTCTAGCCACAGTGAGGAATAGCAGAACAAGATAACACCAGAGACAATCTGACGGCAAAGGCAAGGGCAGAAACCCAAGTAACGGAAACCAAGACTACATGGCATCATCGGAACCCAATTCTCCCACCAAAGCAAACACTCAATATCAAAACAAACCAGAAAAGCAAAATCTAGATTTAAAATCACATTTGATCATGATGCTGGAGGACTTCAAGAAAGACATGAAGAACTCCCTTAGAGAAACACAGGAAAACATAAATAAACAAGTAGAAGCCTATAGAAAGGAATCACAAAAATCCCTGAAAGAATTCCAGGAAAACACAATCAAACAGTTGAAGGAATTAAAAATGGAAATTGAAGCAATGAAGAAAGCACAAAGGGAAAGAACCGGGGACATAGAAAACCAAAGGAAGAGACAAGTAGCCGCAGATACAAACTTCACCAACAGAATATAAGAGATAGAAGAGAGAATCTCAGGAGCAGAAGATTCCATAGAAAACATCGACACAATGGTCAAAGATAATGTAAAACGGAAAAAGCTACTGGACCAAAACATACAGGAATCCCAGGACGCAATGAGAAGATCAAACTTAAGGATAACAGGTATAGAAGAGAGTGAAGAATCCCAGTTCAAAGGACCAGTTAATATTTTCAAAAAATCATAGAAGAAAACTTCCCTAACCTAAAGAAAGAGATGCCCATAAACATACAAGAAGCCTACAGAACTGCAAATAGATAGGACCAGAAAAGAAACTCCTTCGGTCACATAATAGTCAAAACACCAAATGCACAAAACAAAGAAAGCATATTAAAAGCAATAAGGGAAAAAGGTCAAGTAACATATAAAGGCAGACCTATCAGAATCACACCAGATTTCTCACCAGAGTCTATGAAAGCCAGAAGATCTTGGACAGATGTCATACAGACACTAAGAAAACACAAATGCCAGCCCAGGTTACTGTATCCAGCAAAATTCCTAATTAACATAGATGGATAAACCAAGATATACCATGACAAACCAAATTTACACAATATCTTTCTACAAATCCAGCGCTACAAAGGATAATAAATGGTAAAGCCCAACATAAGGAGGCAAGCTATACCCTAGAAGAAGCAAGAAACTAATCGTCTTGGCAACAAAACAAAGAGAATGAAAGCACACAAACATAACCTCACATCCAAATATGAATATAACAGGAAGCAATAATCACTATTCCTTAATATCTCTCAACATCAGTGGTCTCAACTGTCCAATAAAAAGACATAGATTAACAAACTGGATACACAATGAGGACCCTGCATTCTGCTGCCTACAGGAAACACACCTCAGAGACAAAGAAAACAACTTTCCAAGCAAATGGTCTGAAGAAGCAAGCTGGAGTTAGCCATTCTAAAATCGAATAAAAGTCATCAAAAAGATAAGGATGGACACTTCATATTAATCAAAGGAAAAATTCACCAAGATGAACTCTCAATCCTAAATATCTATGCTCCAAATACAAGGGCACCTACATACATAAAAGAAACTTTACTAAAGTTCAAAGCACACATTGCACTTCACACAATAATAGTAGGAGATTTCAACACCACACACTCGTCAATGGACAGATCATGGAAACAGAAATTAAACAGAGACATAGACAGACTAAGAGAAGTCATGAACCAAATGGACTTAACAGATATTTATAGAACATTCTATCCTAAAACAAAAGGATATACCTTCTTCTCACCACGTCATGGTACTTTCTCCAAAATTGACCATATAATTGGCCATAAAACAGGCCTCAAGAGATACAGAAAGAAAGAAATAATTCCATGCGTCCTATCAGACCACCATGGGCTAAAACTGGGCTTCAATAACAATAAGGGAAGAATGCCCACAAATACATGGAAATTGAACAATGCTCTACTCAATGATAATCTTCACAAGGAAGAAATAAAGAAATTAAAGACTTCTTGGAATTTAATGAAAGTGCAGGTGCAACATACCCAAACTTATGTGACACAATGAAAGCTGTGCCAAGGGGAAAACTCATAGCTGTGATTGCTTGCAGAAAGAAACAGGACAGAGCATATATCAACAACTTGACAGCACACCTAAAAGCTCTAGAACAAAAAGAAGCAAATACATCCAGGAAGAGTAGAAGGCAGGAAATAATCAAACTCAGAGCTGAAATCAACCAAGTAGAAACAAAAAGGACTATACAAAGAAACAACAGAACCAAAAGTTGGTTGTTTGAGAAAATCAACAAGATAGATAAACACTTAGCCAGACTAATGAGAGGACACCGAGAGTATATCCAAATTAACAAAATCAGAAATGAAAAGTGAGACATAACTACAGAATCAGAGGAAATTCAAAAAATCATCAGGTCCCACTACAAAAGAATATATTCAACAAAACTTGAAAATCTGCAGGAAATGGACGATTTCCCAGACAGATACCAGGTACCGAGGTTAAATCAAGAACAGATAAACCATTTAAGCAACCCCATAACTCCTAAAGAAATAGAAGCAGTCATTAAAGTTCTCCCAACCAAAAAGAGCCAAGGTCCAAATGGGTGTAGTGCAGAATTCTATCAGACATTCAAAGAAGAGCTCATACCAATACTATCCAAACTATTCCACAAAATTAAAACAGATGGAGTGCTACTGAACTCCTTCTATGAAGCCACAATTACTCTTACTATATATTAAACCATCTCTGCACACCTGGGATGAAGCATACTTGATCATGGCTGATGATTGTTTGATGTGTTCTTGGATTCTGTTTGCAAGAATTTTGTTGAATATTTTTCATCGATAATCATAAGAGCAATTGGTCTGAAGTTCTATTTTTTTGTTGGGTCTTTGTGTGGTTTATGTATAAGAGTAATTGTGGCTTCATAGAAGGAATTCAGTTGCGCTCTGTATGAGGTGTTGTATGAAGGTCTGATGGAATTCAGCACTGAACCCAACAGCACCTGGATTCTTTCTGGTTGGCAGACTTTTAATGACTGCTTCTATTTCTTTAGGAGTGATGGGGTTTTTCAAATATTTTATCTGTTCCTGATTTAACTTCAGCACCTGGTATCTGTCTAGGAAATTTTCCATTTCCTCCAGATTTTCAAGTTTTTTTGAATATAGGCTTTTGTAGTAGGATCTGAGAATTTTTTGAATTTCCTCTGATTCTGTTGTTATGTCTCCCTTTTCATTTCTGATTTTGTTAATTTGGACAGACTCTCGGTGTCCTCTCATTAGTCTGGCTAAAGGTTTATCTATCTTGTTGATTTTCTCAAAGAACCAGCTTTTGCTTCTGTTGATACTTTGTATAGTCCTTTTGTTTCTACTTGGTTGATTTCAGCTCTGAGTTTGATTGTTTCCTGCCTTCTACTCCTCCTGAGTGTCTTTGCTTCTTTTGTTTTTTTCTAGAGATTTTAGGTGTGCAGTCAATCTCTGATATATGCCTCTCTCCTTCAACTGCATTTTTAATACCAAGTCACAAGGTCCACATTCTGAGAATAAGAAGCATACTCAGACCCGTCTTGGCAATACCCTACTGCTAAAGCAGTCTGAAACAGGAGTAACACTTTATAGGGGTGACTGATCAAGGTTACCATGGGAAAATTTGCTTGTTTCTCCACAATGGAGATAAGGAGAATTATGACTCGCGTTCAGAAAATCCATTAGCGAGTTTCTTGGCACTGCCATGTCAATTAAATCAATGGGAAACTGCAAAAGCCTAATCCATACAAGATGACAAAGGCCATGATTGTGTGAGTCATTGCTCCAGGAAAGCACCAAGACTTGCTGGGGTGCTTGGCAGGGGTGGAGCAAAGACAGCATGGGTAGTAGAGAAACATAAGTATAAATAGAAGCTAAGGCCACATGACCAGTTGTGGAAATGAGAATTATAATTGACATGAGTATTTTTCTTTTTTTGTTTTTTGTTAAGAATGTGTTTATACAGATATCTGTCTTTTCTTCTTTAATTTCTTTATTGTGTAATGAAACATCAATTAAGAGAAGATAAGTGGTTATAATAATTACATTTGAGACACTAAACATTGTCTCTCAAAGGGCATTGCCTCTTATGTTAAATTTGTAGTGCATTTGTGGTTGTATGAGGGACAGCTATATCATGTTTAGGTGTTGTTGTGACATGGTTATGGTTCTTCTTTAGAAAGTAAGCAGCCATGAGCTATGATTGTGTGTCAAGTAGACAAGTGGTGGGCTTGTCTTGGATATTCTTGGTTGTCAATCTGACTACATCTATAGTCAACTAATACCCAAAATGGAGGGTACAACTGTGAGGGAGTTTAGCATAATTCGAAGTAGGAAGACCTACTTCTAATATAGATCTTTGATGTAGGAAAAGAAGCCTTTAATACCAGTCTTTTGATTTGGGAAAAGACCGGTCTTTAATCCAGATCTTTGATCCAGATATAATCTGGTCTATGTCTTATGCTAAAATTCTACATAGAACATGGAATAGGGAAGCATATGCTTTTTGCTTGTTCGCCCTCTCCTCTTTTGCAAGTCAATTTTTTTCCAGTGGAATTATAGCCTATTTCTACTGGGTTCCATCATATACTAAAGACCAGCTGAGATGTCCATCATTGTTGATTGAATTCTTGGACTTTCTCTTCATAGTCAGCCATTGTTGGATTAGCTGGACCACATCCTACAAGACACTCTAGAGAGCCCAGACTAATATAGTCACTGATGCCTTTCTCTCTAGCAGCCTTAATCTGATACTGTGAAATCTGGCCAGCAGAGATGTTTACAGCTCAGTTGAAATTGTATCTGATGTAGTATGGGATATCTGATGCACTAGGTTACTACAATCCATTTCTGGCCTGTAACCAAAAGGAGTGGCAGGAACCTTTATTTTCATTTTTGGTTGGGGACTCTTGGGGGTCTCCTTGATCAAGAGGTCATATGAAGGTGTAACATACCTGTTCCTAGAATTTTTGTTTAGTAATTCTTGGCTTCTATACACATTCAAAGTATCTAGCCATATAGTGTTTCTATCCTCATATCTTTAAAAGCATATTATTTCAAGTTTAATTACATATAGTAGGTTTTAAATGGTTTTGTTATACTTTCTTAATCATGATTAGCTATCTCTCTTGTTCTCCCTCTTTTTAAAAGAATTGTTTTATTTATTTACATTCCAAATGTTGTCCCATTTTCCAGTCCCCAATCCAAGAGTTCTTCATCCCATCTCACCATCCCTTTACCTCTGAAAGGGTTCTCAGCCCCAATCCATTTCTCCCGGGGCATAAAGTCTGTACAGGATTAGGCCCATCCTCTTTCACTGAGGCCAGACAAATCCTCTCTTACATGTGTGCCTTCAGCCATGGGCCAGACAATGTATGCTCTTTGGTTGATGGCTTAGTCTCTGGGAGGTCAGAGGGGTCAGGGTTAGATGACACTGTTGGTCTTCCTATGGAGTTGCCATCCTCTTGAACTCCTTTGGTCTTTCCCTTAATGTTTCCAAAGAGGTCGCCGACATCAGTTAAATGGTTGGTTGTAAGTATCTGCATCTATCTCAGTCAGTTACTGGAAGAGTCTCTCAGATGATAGACACTCTAGGCTGCTGAGTGCAAGCACAACATAGCATCAGTATTAATGTCAGGGTTTGGTGCCTGCCCATGGGTAACTCCCACATTGGCAGTCATTGGATTGACTTTCCTTCAAACTGTGCTCCATTTTTGTCCTAGTATTTGTTCAGACTGTCTCTCTAGTGGATGTGGTCTCTTCAGGTTCCATTTCTCCACTGTTGGACATTTTGGTTAATGTCATCCCCATTGAGGCATGGGAATTTCTCACATCCCAGGTCTTTGGGATTTCCTAGAGGTTCCTTCAATATTCCCACCCCCATCATTTCATCTGTATATTTCCCTTCATTCCCTTGAGTTGGGAGAGGGAAGAGGGAAGGAGAGGGGGTAGGATCAGGAATTGGGAGAACAGGAGAGAAACCCAGAAGGCCAGGAACATGAATGGAAATTTTCGGTTCTCTTTACTTACTTCCTTCTTTCTGCTTTCCTACTTCCAGAATTCCCTCTTCTATTTCCCCTTTTCCCCCTCTGTTCTCCTATCCTCTATTTCTTTTTTCTCCATCTTTATTAACTTGGGTATTTCTCACTTACATTTCAATTGTTATTCCCTTTCCCGATTTCCGGGCCAACATCCCCCTAACCCCTCCCTCTCCCCTTCTCTATGGGTGTACCCCTCCCCATCCTCCTCCCATTACCGCCCTCCCCACAACAATCTCATTCACTGGGGTTTCAGTCTTGCAGTACCAAGGGCTTCCCCTTCCACTGGTTATCTTACTAGGCTATTCATTTCTACCTATGAGGTTGGGTCCCAGAGTCAGTCCATGTATAGTCTTTGGGTAGTGGCTTAGTCCCTGGAAGATCTGGTTAGTTGGCATTATTGTTCAGGTGGGTTGTCAAGCCCCTTCAAGCTCTTTCAGACCTTTCTCTGATTCTTTCAACGGGGGTCCCATTCTCAGTTCAGTGGTTTAATGATGGCATTTGCCAATGTATTTGCTGTATTGTGGCCGTATCTCTCAGGAGAGATCTACATCCAGTTCCTGTCAGCCTGCACTTCTTTGCTTCATCCATCTTATTTGGTTTGGTGGCTGTATATGTATGGACCACATGTAGGGCAGGCTCTGAATGGGTGTTTCTTCTGCCTCTGTTCTACTTTGCATCCCTATTCCCTCCCAAGGGTATTCTTGTTCCCCTTTTAAAGAAGAAGTGAAGCCTTCACAATTTAGTCATCCTTCTTGAGTTTCAGGTGTTCTGTGCATCTAGGGTAATTTGAGCATTTGAGCTAATATCCACTTATCAATGAGTGCATACCATGTGTGTTTTTCTGTGATTGGGTTACCTCACTCAGGCTGACATTTTCTAGTTCCATCCATTTGCCTATGGATTTCATAAAGTCATTGTTTTGATAGCCGAGTAATATTCCATTGTGTAGAGGTACCACATTTTCTGTATCCATTCCTCTGTTGAAGGGCATCTGGGTTCATTCCAGCTTCTGGCTATTATAAATGAGACTACTATGAACATAGTGGAGTATGTGTCTTAGTTATATGTTGGGGCATCTTTTGGGTATATGCCCAAGAGAGGAATAGCTGGGTCCTCATGTAGTTCAATGTCCAATTTTCTGAAGAACATCCAGATTGATTTCCAGAATGGTTGTACCAGTCTGCAATCCCAACAACAATGGAGGAGTGTTCCTCTTTCTCCACATCCTCGCAAGCATGTGCTGTCACCTGAGTTTTTGATCTTAATCATTCTCACTGGTGTGATGTGAAATCTCAGTGTTGTTTTGCTTTTCATTTCCCTTATGACTAAAGATGTTGAATATTTCTTTAGGCCATCCAGCATTCCTCAGCTGTGAATTTTTTGTTTAACTCTGAAACCCATTTTTAATAGGGTTATTTGTCTCCCTGCAGTCTAACTTCTTGAGTTCTTTGTATATTTTGGATATAACCGTCTATCTCTTGTAGGATTGGAAAAGATCTTTTCCCAATCTGTTGGTTGCCATTTTGTCCTAAAAAAGTGTCCTTTGCCTTACTGAAGCTTTGCAGTTTTATGAGATCCCATTTGTCGATTCTTGATCTTAGAGCATAAGCCATTGGTGATTTGTTCAGGAACTTTTCGCCAGTGCCCATGTGTTCAAGATTCTTCCCTACTTTTTCTTCTATTAGTTTGAGTATATCTGGTTTGATGTGGCAGTCCTTGATCCACTTGGACTTAAGCTTTTTACAGGGTGATAAGCATGGCTTGGTCTGCATTCTTCTACATGCGGACCTCCAGTTAAACCAGCACCATTTGCTGGAAATGGTATTTCTTTTCCATTGGATGGTTTTTGGCTCCTTTGTCAAAAATCAAGTGACCATAGGTGTGTGGGTTCATTTCTGCATCTTCAATTCTATTCTAATGGTCTATCTGTCTGTTTCTGTACCAATACCATGCAATTTTTATCAGTATAGCTCTGTAGTACTGCTTGAGTTCAAGGATAACGATTTCTCCAGAAGTCATTTTATTGTTGAGGATAGTTTTAGTTATCACAGGTTTTTTCTTATTCCAGAAGAATTTGCAAATTCTTCTAAATCTTTGAAGAATTGGGTTGGCATTTTGATGGGGATTGCATTGAATCTGTAGATCGCTCTTTATAAAATGGCCATTTTTACTATACTAATCCTTCCAATCCTAGAGCATGTGAGATCTTTCCATCTTCTGGGATCTTCTTAAATTTCTTTCTTCAGAGGCTTGAAGTTGTTATCATACAGATCTTTCACTTGCTTGGTTAAAGTAACACCGAGGTATTTTATATTATTTAGGACTAATATGAAGGGTGTTATTTCTCTAATTTCTTTCTCAGCTTGTTTTCCTTTTTGTGTAGAGGAAGACTACTGATTTATTTGAGTTAATTTTCTACCCACCCACTTTGCTGAATGTGTTTATCAGGTTTAGTAGTTCTCTGGTGGAACTTTTGGGATCACTTAAATATACTATCATATCATGTGCAAGAAGTGATATTTTGACTTCTTCCTTTCCAATCTGTATCCTTTTGATATCCTATTGTTGTCTAATTTCTCTGGCTTGGACTTCGAGAACTGTATTGAATAAGTAGGGAAAGAGTGGGCAGCCTTGTCTAGTCCCAGATTTTAGTAAGACCCAGTAAGACACAGCTATACCTCTCTTAGGCATATACCCAAAAGAGGCTCCAACATATAACAAAGACACATGCTCCACTATGTTCATAGCAGCCTTATTTATAATAGCCAGGAGCTGGAATGAACCCAGATGCCCTTCAACAGAGGAATGGATCCAGAAAATGTGATACATCTACACAATGGAATACTACTCAGCTATCAAAAACAACAACTTTATGAAATTCATAGGCAAATCGGTGGAACTGAAAAATGTCATCCTGAGTGAGGTAACTAAATCACAGAAAAGCAGACATGGCATGCTCTCATTGATAAGTGGATATTAGCCCAAATGCTTGATTTACCCTAGATGCACAGAACACCTGAAACTCAAGAAGGATGACCAAAATACAGAAGCTTCACTCCTTCTTTAAATAGGGAACAAGAACACTCTTAGGAGGGGATAGGGTGGCAAAGTTTAGAACAGAGGCTGAAGGAATGCCCATTCAGAGCCTGCCCCACATGTGGCCCATACATATACAGCCACCAACTAGAAAAGATGGATGAAGCAAAAAAGTGCAGGCTGACAGGAACCAGATGTAGATCTCTCCTAAGAGACACAGCCAGAATATGGCAAGTACATAGGCGAATGCCAGCAGCAAAGCACTGAACTGAAAATGGGACCTCCGTTGATGGAATCAGAGAAAGGACTGAAAGAACTGAATGGGCTTGATACCCTATATGAACAACAATGCCAAGCAACCAGAGCTTCCAGGGACTAAGCCACTACCCAAAGACTATACATGGACTGACCCTAGGCTCCAACTGCATAGGTAGCAATGAACAGCCTAGTAAGGCCACCAGTGGAAGGGGAAACCCTTGGTCCTCCCAAGTCTGGACTCCCAGTGAAAGGGATTCTTGAGGGGAGGGTTGTAATGGTGGTAGAATTGGGAGGGGAAAATCCATATAGAAGGGGAAGTGGAGGGGTCAGGGGGATGTTGGCCTGGAAACCAGGAAAGGGAATAACTTTTGTAATGTAAATAAGAAATACCCAATTTAATAAAGATGGAAAAAGTGAAAAAAAATAAAATTGAGTACATCAGAAACAAACAAACAAAAAAAGAACATTCCTAACAACCTGTAAAGGTGCAGCCTGGAATCTTAACATCAGCTTCCATGGTTTCTCCCCAGCTTAGCTACCTCCTCCTATCTCCTCCTCTTCCCTTAAACTTTTTCTCCTGCCCATCCTTCCCTCTCATCCAATGACAGGCCTCATTCTATCCTGTACCAGCCCTTACCTGTATTTACAAATTAAATGGGGAGAAGGTTCTGGTGAATTCACCTGAGTCCTGAGTAGATGACTAGGCAGCTGTCCTTGGGGCAGTGGAATTAGCATAAAAATACAGGTAATTCCAGAGCAAACCACCACATGTCTGCAATAATATCTCTCTCTTGAACATTCCCAACACCTGGTCAGAAGATATCCCACAACTGTGGCATATCCAGTATCTTAGGATCTTCACACAATCTTAACTTCACCTTCACAGCTTCACTCAATGGCCTCTTTGGGTCTCAACTCATGGATACCCCTAAAACAATCCTGATAATTTACTGAGTTATAGAAGAAGATTCCACAACTCCTTTCATGGATTCTTGACTCTAGATACAGAACAATGTGGATTAAATTGCTAACACTCTACTATTTGCTGGGGCTGGAACATGGCCCCCTCATACAACTACATCTTTGTTGGCTTTCTGTTGTTAATGGTTTCTTTCACTGCTTAATCTTTTCTTTAATTTCTTTCAAAAAATTGGAAGTTTAGCTTGGTGAGATCTTTCCCTAAGGTTACCACTCCCTTTATTTATTTAGCATATGACTTTTCTTTAAATGTATTATCTCCTTGAACACTGGTCTTTGCTCCATTACATTTTCAGGTGCTCATAATCTCCTCAAACCATACATTTTGGTTTGCTCAAATTACACCTTTTAATTATAGATCTTCATGAGGGTAACCACTAACAACCATGCAGCACTCAATACAAAACTGTCTTGAAATCTCCTCTACCAGTGCTAGTAATCTAAATTTCATCAATTTAGCCTTGGACAGATAATTGTTTCTTTCTTTCTTTCTTTTTTTTGGGGGGGGGGTGAACTAAGCCAGAAAGCAGCCACAATCTTCTCCAAAATATCATGAGAAAAATCTCTAGGGTAGTTAGTAATAATCTTCTCCTGTGAAGCCTCTTGAGCCATTATAATCTCCAGTGCTCTCTGCACCACTGTCTTCCATGCTCTAACGAAGATAGCATATTAAGCCCCACTTAAATCATCC
Source organism: Rattus norvegicus (assembly GCF_021556685.1). Lineage (NCBI taxonomy): Eukaryota > Metazoa > Chordata > Mammalia > Rodentia > Muridae > Rattus > Rattus norvegicus. The sequence goes on from NC_141545.1 coordinate 9,737,702, forward strand.
AACTACTATTCTGGCCCAAAATCCAAAAGTCTTCCACATTCCTAGAACAAACTTGGTCAGTCCAGTCACAGCAACACCTCAGTCCTATTATCAACTGCTTGGTCATTGTACTACCGCTGTGACAATCTACACTGAGTTTGACAACTCCTATAAAAGAAAGCACTTGTTAGAGCTTGTTTAACATTATCATCATAGTAGGCTGCCAGGTGGTACAGGCAGTCATGGTTTTAAAGAAATAGCTCAGAGTACAGAATCTGGATCTGCAAGCAAAAAGAAGAGAGCCACTTGGCCAGACCTTGGCTTTTAAAAGTCTCAAAGACTATACCCTTCACCCCCAACTCCCCATGATACACTTCCTCTGACATGACCATGCCTTCTAATCCTTCTCAAGTCTGTCATTCACTAATGATCAAGTATCCAAATATATGAGCCAAGGGTGCTATTCTTATTCAAACCACCACAGCACACATGGCACACACATGGAAATGAGAAGACAACTGTGGGAGATCAGTTCTCTCCATTCACCTTTTTGCAAGTCCAGGAATGAAACTCAAGTTGTCAGGCCTGCAGAGCAAGTGCTTTCCCCAACTAAACAATGTTGCCAGAGCCCCCAACTGGATAATTTTAGTTAAAACTATCATTCCCTCACCACTGGCACCGTTCAGCTTCTACCTGAGTATGTTGATGTACACAGAATTGGACTTCAGGGCAGCTTCTATGAAGGTTCAGAGTATTCTGTGGGCCCTTGCATTCTTAGTATATGGGATAGACTTTACAGATGGGAAAACAAAGTTTTCTACTTTCTCAAACACAGTGTGGTGCTGATGGTAGTAGTAGAGTGGGGTGAGGAGTAGGATGTGCACACATACAAGTGTGTATAGCTCTCCACCTTCTTTTTTGAGACAATATCTTTCACTGAAACTGCAGGCTTTTAATCTGCTACAATAGCTAGCTAGAAAGACCTTCCTTTCTTTGTCAAACTAGTTCTGAGATTATAAGTGTTTAGAGTTGCACTTGTACTTTTAAATGAATGCTGGGAATTGAACTCAAGTCCCTCATACTTACATGCATATATTTAACTACGACATTTTTCCAGTCCCCTTGGTGGATTTTGTCTATGATCTATTCCTTCTTTGTCCCCCTTTAATAAGTTAACTTGACACAGCTGGCACCCTGTCCCTTCTCAGAGTCTATTTCATACAGAACATCAGAATCCCTTCCGATGGTTATTTTTAATGTAATCTTTAGTAGTTTTAGACATGGATCCTCCCTTATTCCAGTCTCAATTTCATGTCATCTTTAATTTTTTGTTTGTTTGATCACTTTTGGTTTTATAACCCACTAAATCCAATCCGTGCTGCTAAAACACACATCTACTAGAAAATGGTGGACTTACCAGGAACATCCTAGAAGGTAATTGACTTTCCTTCCCCCAAAACCATAAACTACTCATAGCCTCAGCTAGAGTGGGAGCTCATAAGCACCTCCTGATCCATATGAAACTGTTAGCCTGCTCAATCTTATATAAGTCTTGTTCAGGCAAATGCATCAGCTGTGAGTTAATGGGTACAGTTGCCACATCATGCACAGAAGCCTTCCTGCAGTGTTCCTCTTCACCAACCGTTTTGATCTTACACTCCTTCTACCTCCTCTTCAATGATGGCCACAAAGTTTTGTGAGGAAGGATGAGATATACATATCCCATCCAAAAGTTTGGTTTACTGGGGTTGTTTCAGGGAATTTCCCCTTCTCTTTGACTTTTTATTCTGGAGTGGAGGGGAAGTGACATTCCCACTTTCTTAGCATTTTGTTCGATGGTCTATGTTGAGGTCAGCTGAATCTTTTGTAAATCTAACATTAACTGTCTTTTAACAAGCCATAGTCTAAAGAAGAGAGAATTGCAATGGGGAGATGGCTCAGTAAGTAAAGTACTTACTCATAACCCTGGCATCGTTGGTAAATTTCTAACAATTGTGAACCATTGGCTGTCAAGGACAAAGGGTGTGGGGGTGTTGGGGACAGGATCCAGAGGATGTGAGTACAGATGGATAGATTGACTTCAGGAATCAACTTCACTCAACTTTATTTGGGGTGAACAGTGTTACATAGATCTTAGGGAATGGGTAAGGAATTCAAAGGTAGATATGTATTAATGGCTAGGGTAGGAATGCTTCTAGGCAGGTTATTGTAAGGAAAGAGGAAGTTGAACCTATAATCCAGGCATAGACTATGGACCTACCTCAGAGGATATTTGGAGTTACAGGCAGTAAGTTCTAATTGGAGATCTTTTCCAGACATGGAGGACAACAAACTTAATAGTAGAGTTTCCCACCAGACAATCACATAAAAAGCCAGGTGTGATGGTGGCCTGTGCCTGTAACCTGAGGACTAGGGAGGCAGAAATGTAAATCTCTGGCACTCCCTGGGCAGCCAAACTAGCGTAATCAGCAATGCCCAGAGAGACCACATATTTTAAAGCAAATTAGATGGTTCATGAGGAACGTACCTTAAGTTGACCTCTGGGTAACACATTTACAAATAGAGGCTGCATACATTCGTGCACACATACACATCAGCACAACTACAAATATTCAGTTATTTACACACAATATAAAGACTCCAAGATTGAAAATACCACTGCTCAAATGTGATGAATTTCACCAAATTTGTTACTTTTTTAAATTGAGAGAAAGAGAGTCCATGTGAGCGGGAGTGTATGTACCATGGTGCACATATGGAATTGGGGAGCCAGTCATCACCTGTCTCTTTTGCTTGATACTATGTCTCTCCACAGATGCATTAGCTAGGCTAGATATCACATGAGCTCCCATGACAAATTCTATCTCTGTGTCTCATCTCATTGAAGGGGGGCCCTGGGATTACAGACATTTGTGCTTCTATATCCAGTCCTTACCTGGGTCCTGGGCATCCAAACTCA